>NW_003852475.1:7963025-8017673 GCF_000181295.1 Otolemur garnettii | reverse complement strand
TACTGGTGGGAATGCAAGCTAGTACGTTCCTTTTGGAAGGAAGTTTGGAGAACACTCAGGGATCTAAATGTAGATCTGTCGTTTGATCCTGCAATTCCTCTTCTAGGTGTATATCCAAAAGACCAAAAATCATTTGACAATAAAGATATTTGCACCAGATTGTTCATTGCAACTCAATTCATAATTGCCAAGTCATGAAAGAAGCCCAAGTGCCCATCAACCTATGAATGGATTAATAAATTATGGTATGTGTATACCATGGAATACTATGCAGCATTAAAAAAATGGAGACTTTACCTCTTTTATGTTTACATGGATGGAGCTGGAAAATATTCTTCTTAGTATAGTATCTCAGGAATGGAAAAAAAAATATCCAATGTACTCAGTACTATTGTGAAACCAATTTATAATCACTTACACTTGCATATGAAAAATGAAACACAACGATAGCCTAGGATGAAGGAGGTAAGGGAAGTGAGAGGGGAAGGGAGGGGGGTGGGTTGATAGAGGGAGGGTTAGTAGGGGGACCACACCTATGGAGCATATTGCAAGTGCAAGTTGGATCTATCAGGTGTCTTAATGCTTAGTTGGGTAAATGAGGTGAAGGCTACGTTGATTAGTAGGATGTAAGCACTCAAATTTGTACAAATAATCAACACATTGGATCCCATAATGGCATAATTGTATGCATGATCTATATACAAATGACTTAAAAAAAAAAAAGCATTGTAGATAGGTTCTTAGAAGCTGCAGTTTTAAGCTAACCGACTTACAGCAGTTCCTTGAATGTTATTCAGATTGATGATGTTTTGTTGTAACCATGATGAGGAATGAAGAGTTGATTTTGTTCTCTGTCATTTCATATAAACTCACAGTTTTCCAGAAAGGACGAAGTGAAGTGAGGACTCTGTGCACTTAGGGAGTATTGGCAAGACCACACACCTGTAGAATACAAACTCCTATGAAGCAGGGAACACGACCTTCATCCCAGAATGTCGCCTATGTCCTTTCCCAGCCAATAGCCATGCCCACCTCCATAACCAGAGACAAGCACACTTTCAGTTTTTTCTCACATTAAAATAGTATTATCTGGATTCAAATTTCATGGAAATGTAATCATATAACATGTACTCTTATACATTATCTTTGTTTCACTCAGCATAGTGTCTCTGAGTTACCCATCCTGTTGTGTATTAGCCATTGTTTTTTATAGCTGCTGAATAGTATTTACGGCATGAAGATATCAAAGTTTGTTTGTACATTCTTGCATTTATTGACTCCAGGGCTACTTCCGGTTTGGGCTATGAAGTAGAAGGCAGCTGAGGCTTCTGGAACAAGTCTTCTGTGAATTCTTATTTTCCTTTTCCTTTTGTTTGTTTAGTTATATAAGAGTCACTGTGAACATTTCCAAAACAGCTGTATCATTTACATTATTGCCAACAACATATGACAGGTCCAGGTCCCCACAACAGTATCAACATTTAGTGTTAAGCATCTTAATTTTAGCCATGAACGATGGATAAGGAGTAGCTGAGCATATGACTCTCAAGGAGAGGGTTGAAAGCTGGATGCCCACCTACAGAGGCCCTTCTAGGAAAGAGCGTTGTAAAACACTAGCAAAGTGACAGGGGATGGCCCGAGTGAAGGAGCAGATGATGGGATGATTCAATGGGCAAGCTCAGAAGGTATTGGGGAGGTAATCTCGTGTTAGAAAGGTGAGGAGGAATGCACCCCCTGGCCCTGCGGCCCAAGGCATGAGGGGACCCCCAGCACCACAGAGACTTCTGTGTGATCAGAGAAAGTTGCTTGGAGTCTGTGTGACTACATTACACTGGAGAGCAGGAGCAGCAGGGACCTGGCGGCTTCTGTTCCCAGTGTGTTCCTGCAACTGATGCCATGCTGGGCACTTAGGTACTGGGGGACAAGTCTCCAGAGGGACCAGCTTTGTGGCAGCTGCCTCCTCTGGAGAGCTTTACTTTCTATTATGCCTTTGAATACTGTTTCTTTGCAGCACAAAGCAATAAAAGCAAAACAAAAAATTCCCTTTTCAACTGCTGCCAATGGTAGATAGGTATGAGGTTTCCTTTCCACATGACGTAGGCCTTCTTGTACTCAGAAAATAACTACTTTGTGTAAATTGAGTTATCATTTGTTTTATGGTGGTAAAATAAAAATAACATACAATTTACCATTTTAATTATTTTAAAATGCACAATTCAGTGGCATCAACTATATTCAGTGTTATACAACCATCACCACTTTCTAGTTCCAGAACTTTTTCATTCCCACAAATGGAAAACCCACAAACATTAAACAATTGCTCATCATTCCTCCTTCCTTTCAGCCCCTGGTAAGCACTCATCCACTTTCTGCCTCTAGGATTTGGCCATTCTGGATATTTCATATAAATGGAATGATATAACATGTGATCTTTATGACTGGCTTTTTAATTCAGTATAATTTTTCTATGTTCATTCATGTTGTAGCATGCTCCAGTAGCTCATTCATTTTTACCACTGAGCAACATTTATGGATAAGAACAATTTGTTCTCCTTTTATTATTGATGAACTTTCAAGTTGTTTTCACCTTTTGGCTATTGTTAGTGGAGATGTTATGAATATCTGTGCATAAAGTTTTTGCTTGTGTCCATATTTTCAATCTCTTAGAGGTAGAATTATTGGGTAGTATGATGATTCTATGTTTGACTTACTGAGGAACTATCATGCTGTTTCCAACAGAGGCTGCATTTTACATTCCTACCAGCAGTGCATGAGAGCTCTAATTTCTCCATGTGCTCTCTGATATTTGTTATTTTATATTTTGGAGGGTTCTTTTTTTTTTTTTTTAAATTATGGCCATGTCCCTAGGTGTAAAGAGGTATCTCTTGTTTCCATTTACATTTCTCTAACAACAGATGATGTTGAAGATCTTTCATACACTTGTTAGACATGTATATATCTTATGTTGAGAAGTATCTTTTTTTTTTTTTTAATTTCAGAATTTTATGTAGGTACAGATGTTTTGTTTTGTTTACATGGATTTCTTTTGTGCAGTCTGAGTAAAAGTGTGCTCATCACCAAGGCAGAATGCACTGCACCTGTTTGGTGTGAATTTACCCTCCCTTCCTCCCCCTCTTCCACCTGCTTGGTTTCCATTGAGTTTTATAACCATACATGCACATGAGTATTGAGCATGTGTTTGTTTTCCCATTCTTGCAATACTTTCCTTAGAAGAATAGTCTCCAGTTTCATCCAGGTTGTTACAAAAAGCATTAGTTCACCACCTTTCTGGGGCTGATTCATACTCCACATACACATACCATATTTTATTAATCTACTCATGCATTGGCAGGGGCAAAAGTTTTGTGGTGACCTGTGTTTACAGTCCCACCAGCAGTGTATGTATCCCTTTCTCTCCACATGTATTCTAGCATCTGTTGTTTTGGAACTTTTTCATTGGAGAAGAACCTTTTTAAGTCCTTTGCCCATTTCTTAATTGTGTGTATTTTTGTTGAGTTTCAACATGAGAGTGAATTGGAAATAATCTTGAATAGCACTCTAGTCTTGTGAAGAGTCACTGAGACAGTGGGAAGTTAACTTGCATGACGAAATCCACTTGGTTATTAATGAATCTGGAACTCAGATGCAGATGTCTTGTCCCCTGACTCCCCCCATTACATATTCTACTGTATCATAAAACAAAGATTTTTAAAATAGTCAATGGGGATTCAGAGGACAATCTACAGATTAAGAGTGTTGTCTGCCAGGGCAGAAATACTTCAGAATGATGAATATATATTTTAACTTAAAAATAAGGTTTAGGGTTTAAGGAAAGAGTTAAAGGAATGCATGCAAAACACAATATCCAGACCCATAAAATGAATAAGTATGTAGTTTAAGTGACATTTTGTGATTAAGGCAATTAACAGAGAAAATGCAAATTATAAAAGGATTTAATGATCCTAGCCTAAATCCAAGGTTTAAAATATCATTCAAACAAAATAAAATAAAAGAGGAAAATTGACATATGCTATTAAGTATTCAATATGAAATATTACTAAAATTAGTTAATTCCTACTACCTTTAATATGCCTTCAAGGCTTTTAGCTTTGTTTTATTTTACTTTGTTTTTCTAAATCTCAATTAGTTGTAAAGCAAGAAAGAAGGACACAAGGACACATTAAAAGCTTAAAACAATATTTATAAAAAGATTCATAGTTCTCCAGACACCAGACTTCTTTTGGCAATGAATTAAGTGGAGTGCAAGGAGGCCAGTCATGCCCCTGCTTTAGGCCCTACAGCAACTTTTGCTTTTCTGTGTCAATCAGCGTATGGGGAGAACATCAGAAATAACAAGGCCAAAGGTCTAAAGCCAGTAAGATGGGAGATAAAAGGTGGAGCTAATCAGTTGCTTAGATGGTTCCGGAACCAAAGCATGGATTTAGGATGAAAGTACTCAGCTATTTCAGATACAGCAAACAGAATAGAGCATGACCTTTAGCTGGGGAGAGAATGTGCCAGGGCCCAAATTTTTTCAGAGGTCAGGGATTATAAACGAAGGCTCCTTGATGAAAACACAGACAGGAGTAAATTGCCTTAGTGCCTTGTGACCTGAAAGGTATATTTGCTCTGCTCTTCTTTTCCTGTGTAGGAGAGAATACCCTTTAGCTCAGCCACCAAAAAGCAGTGTAACATTTTCTCCTGAGTTTCCTTTAATGTTTTCTTAATTTTAGCATAGCTACTAATGATTCTTATGACTTTAAGTTTAAATAGAATTGGGGATTATTCCAATATTCCTATGTGGTATTTTACTCTTTTGTCAAAAGGGGAGTCATGTACTTGCAATATGGCATAAATGTATTTATGATCAATGTGCAAATGACTGAATAAAAAAAAGACAAAAAATAAAAAAAAAAAAAAAAGAGGGGAGTCATGGAGCAGAAAAGGAAGCCCGGAACTGCTACACGTGAACTGGAATGCATTTGGAATCACATTCTTCTGGTTAGATAGTTAATTTGCCTTGAAGACAAAGGAGGAAACTATGTAGGAACTCAATTTCCGATTGGGCTCTTGTAAATTTCTCCCTATAGGTAATGCAGACCATTAATTTTCAACAATGGGCTATATTTCCTAAATACAAATTATGTTTTCACTTGATATCTGGCAATATAAAAACAAACTATGCATTTATTTGCAGAAATTAAAATATGGACACATTTATTTACTATGGAGAATGGTGTAATTCATTGTTCTATTTACTGTGCTACCTTTTCAGGCATTCTTTTATTTTTAGTTTTAAGTAGTTGTCTTATGTCCAATTTATAGTGCCAATCCTAATTCACAGATATTGTAGGTAAATCTTTCTGCCACATCTCCATCTGCTTGCTAAAATTTAGTGCATGAGAGAGGTACGTAGAATATGAAATTCTGGGAGTAAGATTTTTGTGATGGATCAATCTTTGCTCAAAAAATGGTGTGGCAGATGCAGCATGCTGCACACTCAAATCCAATCTGCATGTTTTCTTTGCTAATACAAACCAATTTGTTCAGATATCCAGCTTTCAAAGAAGATGACTTTTTCTCCACTTGAGGATAAATTCTAATCTTTCTAAATTCCAGCACTTTCCAATAGGAATTTCTGGGATAATAGAAATTACATTTCTGTACAGTCCACTATAATAGTCTTTAGGTTTCTGAAGCTCTTGTGTACTTGAAACATGGCAAGTGAGACTGAAAAACTAAATTTTTAATTTTGATTAACTGAAATTAATATGAATTTAAATTTAAATAAATGTATATGATTACTGGCTACTGTATTGAACAGCACCATACAATTAATCATGGTGATCTCATGCCAATAATTGAACTGACATGAAGCATTAGACAATATGTTGGCCGTTGGATGAGAAGAGAATGTTGCTGGCAAGCAAAATGTTTCCCTTCTCCCACTGGACTATGGCCTATTCCCAATTGTTGCCTGGAACTTTGGCACCAAGCTTACTGCAACAGAGCAAGGCTGTTACAAAGTTGATTTATTATTTCAAGACTTCCTGTAAATAAGATAATGAATATTTCCTAATGTTTAGTCATTTCAGTTTGTGTCTCCTGTTATTTGCAGAGAAAACATCATAATTGATATGAATATCTTGTAGATTATTATGTGATGAATTTGTCGTATTATTTAATCTTAGAAATTAGTATAAGCTATCATTTGAATTCTAAATAAAATAAAGATCATTTGTGTATAGTATATATCTTTGATATCATAAGTATAGAATACTTATGGAGAAATAACCATAATAGTGAGAACATAATCATAAAATGTTTTTATACTTGTTGTCTAAACTGAAATTCATCTTAAAATCTTATAAATAAGTAAAATGTATATGGTATTTTGTAAGTAAATAAATTGAAGTTTGGAAGGATGAATGAGCTCAGAAAGATCATAAGCATTGGAAATATATTGCTTATTTCTATATGATTATCCATTTTGTATTAGTGGATTTCAAGAAGAATACAAGATTAACATAGCATTTAGATGATTAAATATTTAAGGATCCAATTGCTTTTGTGCCCAAGTCTCTGGCTGTATATAGAACCAGTAAAATTTTTAATCAGGGTACCAGACTGGGAAATGTCACACAAAGAGACGAGCAATATCTGCTTTGTGGAAAACTTCTTAAAACAGAAATAATTGAAGAAGTTGGATTCTAGAAAATATATAAAATAAAGAATACAAATGTATGAAGTTACACGTAGTGAATGACTCACTAAGTTTTCCAGCTAAGAAATTGATGAAAACTAACATTTACTACCATTGAAGCTAATTATTCAAACTGTAGGTATTAAAATGTTAAGACTGATTTGCTATCCGTTGCAAATGGAAAGGCAGAAAAATTTAGAAAGCATGCTTGATGTGAGCAGTAAGTTCTATTTTGAGCCTTTTTGCATTCAGAGGTGGTGCTATTGTTTTCCCTTGTCTTTCGTGGCAGAGAAACAACCTTGGAACACAGGAAAGGCTCCTTCATTTGGGTGTTAAGTTTGTGAAATTCTAGAATGGTTTGTTCAGAGAGACTATGCATCATCCTGAAGAATGGTTCACATTATATCCTACGTGAAGACAAAGCAACAGACAAAAAAACTATTAAAAATTTTTTCAACCTTTATGATTTTATAATTTAAGTTTAGTATTATAAACTTAAAGATGATGAATATATTCAGATGATATTATAATTGAAATATTTTACTTCTGAGAAGTTTGACTAATTTATCTCATAAAAACCATTCCAAAATGCAAATTTGAGAGTGACACAGGTGGGGGCAAATGGAAGGGGACTGTTGATGTATAAGGAACCTATTTCTAGATACCACTAAGAGATAGCAAACTTAAACAAAGACCTGGAATCTTCATAATAAGTAATTGTAATTACTATGAAGCCAGAATAGTGTCAACAAGTTAGTGATAATTGGGCTGATCTTGTTTCTTGTTTGTTTCCCTTTTCTTAAGGGATCACTGTCCTTCTGTCTATCTGTTGTCTAATGTTTGAAAAATGGCAATTTCTTTTTCTTTCTTTCTTTTCTTTTCTTTCTTTTTTTTTTTTTTTTTTGGCTTATCTTTCTAATCATGTACCATGGAAAATAATGCCATGATCTTCAGGGGGGGAAGTGCTATACCAAATTAGAATCTAAGATTCCAATATCAAATTTTGTCTCACTTACCATTTAGAACCAAGAGGAAGCTATAAGACTTTCTAAAGAAAATGGTTGTGCAATGCAACTTAACTGATAGAACCACAGATTCCTTCACAAATAGTTCTGTATCCTAGAATGGCATGAAACCTGTGAAATGATTCCTACTCCCCAAACATGGCACATAGGTCATTAAAAGGTGGCTGAAGCTGGATGAATGAAGGAATATTTCAGTCAATCAATACTGATCTCCAATTGACATCTCACCTAGTCAGTGTTTGGGTACCATGGAAGGCTTTATTGCCCTGAACTTAGACAAGGCCCTAGGAATTAACAAGATCCAAAATTGCCTACATTTAAAATTCTAGTATCTCAAAGGAATGGGAACTGAAATAATTAATTTGTCAAAAAACACTATTTTTACATTTCCAAATTGTGGAATCACAAATGCCTAATCATTCATTGGGTGTAATAACATAATGATGATATATAACTTGGCACCCATATACTAGTAGCCAATTTATAGATCATCTCTGCTTTTGAAGGTAAAGTTAACATATGATGGTTAATTTATATGAATCCAGGGTGTCCCAAAAGTCATTCCTAAAGTCCCTATAGGGAAGGAAAATGTGAAAATGTAGCTAAGTGTACCTCTATTTACAAAACAATAATTACAAACTTTTACAAAATATTCTCTTTTGGCCACCTCTTTGTAAAATTTTTGTAATGGATATTTTGTAAATAAAAGTATATTTAGTTACAATTTCCCATTTTTCCTATATATGGTTAATTAGGGGTGACAGTTGGGACACTCTGGTAGTTTGAAATGGTTGAGTCAGAAATGTAATTTGTTGGTTATTGTACAAGATAATGTGTGATTGTAATCTTAGAAACCAATGGAAGCTCCAGGAAGATAAGAAACATGACTATATCATTAGCATCTAAGAGATCTAAGGTACTCAGTATGTGTAAATAGATGTATGAATGAATGTATAGGTACATAAATGAGCCAAAGATCCAGAGGAAAAAAATGTGATTAGTATAAGCCAATTTTTTCTTTACTTCTTTGTTTACTTCCATCTTAAAATGTCCTCAGAGATCAGAAAACTCACACGGTCTTTGTTCAGGTAAGATAGTGTTCTTGATTCCTATTGTATCAGATACATTCAGAATTGTGCCAGATAAATTGATAAATCTAATAAATCCATGGCAATGTGGTTAACAAGTAGCATTACATGGTGTAATTCTCTAGTATTTTTTATCAATTGTTCCTAGCAGAAATGAATGCTTCCTTCAATTAGGATGAACTGAAATGACTGATGTAGATGGAAGATATGAGCTATGATAAAAATAATTTGGGATAAGAAATCTTTCAAGAGACCTTACAATAATTCTCCATAGACATCTGTTCTTAGAATCAGACATTTGGTTCAACCTAATGAAATTATATATTTGTATGTACACACACACATATCTTATTAGGATTTTAGCTAATGAACATCTTCTGTTAATCTGATTTCACAACAAACTCTCCCTGAAAGCCCTAGAGATTTATACACATTACTGTCAAAAATATGTACCACCTAGCAATCCCAAACATTTTCAGCCTGTATTTCCCTGAGGAATAAATAAGATTATCTGTAGATGGGGGAGATTTGTCAAGTGCCTTTTATTTTTATGACTGTAGGTTCATGTGTAAGTAATTAAATAAAATATTTGGCAAAGAATTTGTATTTTTCCAATTTGGAAAATATGTATGGAAAACATGCATTCATTTCATGATAACTAGAGGGTTTACAATTATACATCAAGGTTTACATATAAAATAAGCATTTCATCAGAGGAGTATGCATCTGCCGATGTGAATTAAGCTTACATTGGAAGATATATAGAAGTGGCAAAAGCCCCAAATCCCTTCACTTTTCTCACTTTATAGGAAAAGATTTCTACCATCCTCTACAGCAAAAGATAACTGTTTCAAGTGCCAAAAAGAAGAAAAAATATGAAAGGGTGGATGTAATTATTCAATTGAGCTTCACCAGTGATGTGAATAAAAATCTATCCCCTTGACAAGGTTATCATGACATCTTGTAAGTATAAGTGATGGGATCCTTCTTCAAGCACCTACACTTAACTATAGCAAAATGCCTCTTTATGCTGTGTTCACATTTGGCTTCTACCTCCACTCAGAACAAAACAAGAGGAAATAGGCCTATAATACCATCTGAGTGATTTAGAACAAGCATAAGTGGAGGCACTACTCCCTGAAAGTTTATACATTCCTGGATAAAAGGTTACGTGACCAGGGTGATATACATCTGGCCCTACCTGGAAGCAATTAAATGTACTTCATTATTCTGGATGTTACTAATTGGATGAATTTATTACCATGTGCAAATACATTACTTTTGTTTTATCAAATTTATACATAAATGTTAGATCTGGACTCTGTTTTACATTTTTATTATGTTCCTAAGTTTTATCTCAGAATCTAATGGGATTCTTAATTTGGTGTCCTAAAATCATGAATGAGCTTCAGGAAACCTATAATACCTATAAACACCTTGAAATTAAGTGTACACAATTTTATATGCATATTATGTGCATTTGTATAGGGAAAAAGACTTGTATCTTTCACTTGATTGTAAAATCTATGGTTACACTCACAAAATTAGTAAATACCGCTTTTTGCAGATACCCTGGAAATTAGGAAAAGAAGATTCACATGGCTTTACCAGGTGATGTTTTCAATGCATTAGAAACTATCAATAAAGGATAGAATTCTCCTACAGTTTCTGACTCCTGTGCTCCAACTTACTTTTCCTTCCAATCAAACTCTCTACTCACTGTAGAATTTTTTGTTTGTTTGTTTCTTTTTTTTTTTTTTTTAAGATAAAGTCTCAATCTGTCACCCTGGGTGGAGTGCTGTGGCATCATAGCTCACAGCAACCTTAAACTCTTGGGCTCAAGCAATCCTCTTGCCTCAGCCTCCCGAGTAGCTAGAACTATAGGCACCTGCCACAACACCCAACTAGTTTTTCTATTTTTAATAGAGACCATGAGGTCTTGCTCCTGCTTGGGCTGTTTTCAAACTCTGAAGCTCAAGCAATCCAAGTCTCAGGCTTCTAGTGTGCTAGGATTGTAGGAGTGGCCACTGTGCCTGGGTCCACTAAAGAAATTTTGATTTGCAAAAATACTTTTATTAATAAGATTGCATTTCTTTCTGTCCATAGTTTCAACCTTCCTCTGTCTGGTTCTTGCCCTCAAGCTCTCTGCTCCAGGCCTGTCCATCTTCTGAAATTTCTGGGGAGTTTCATATTCTCTCTGACTTCTTATCCTTTGCAGACACAGCTCTTTCTGTCTGGAACATCATATCCCCCTTTCATCTTCAACTGAGTAACCCTACTTGTCTCCAGGACTTCTTTCTGATGACTTTCTACCAGGACCCTGGGAAAATCTCTATCAATATACATATCAAGTGGTATTAAAATAATGTGCCTTTATTTTTTTTCCCTTACTAACTTGCAGATGTTCTGTGATCATTCATGTTTAGTACTTTATTCACTTTGGTAAACCCACAGCCACAAATTGCAACTGGCATATAATGGGTTTGTAATCCTTATTGAATATTTGATAGTCTTGAAAAAAATGAATTGTGAAGACCAAAGAGGTTCATGAGTTTTCATTTTTAGAGTGCATGTATTTTTAAGCAAATAAAAATATATAAGCTAAAGAAATTAATGACTAGTTTTGGAACTAATTTCATACAGAAAGAAACAAGGTAGAAGGTAGCGGTAGCTGATCCTACAGCTAACACCTTCAGAGACCTATTTTATCTTGAATCATTAATCACACAAAAGTACCTTAGAGTTCACATTTTTTGTAAGCACAATGTAGTTGAAGTTCACAAAGAAGGGATGAAATTTAGATTTTGTCAGAGAGACAGCTACCCTAGTAATATTCCATTCTCAAAAGAATTGAAACATAAATTACACCTACCTACTGGTGGAATGATTTGCTTAAGACCAATGATGTTCAACTGGCTGTGTAGTGGATGCTATGAAGTTCCAACCATATTCTCCATCAGGACTGGAGGACTTATTCTACAGCTGCTGGCAATGTTTTTGTGGCTGAGTATTACTCCGTGGCATACACACACACATTGTGTCGATCCATTTGTGTATTGAAGAACATTTGGGTTGTTTCCACATCTATTCAATTGTGAATTGTGCTGCTATAAAATATTTGAGTGCAAGTGTCTTTTGATAAAATGCCTTTTTTTTTCTCCTTGGGCAAATACCTAAAAGTGGGATTACTGGCTCAAAAGATAAGTCTTTGGCATATAATAATTTTTAACTCTGTGAGACTAGAAGATATCTCTAAGAGAATGAATATAAAGAAAAGAGAAAAGAAGACCAAATAGTGAGACTTGGAACACACCAACTTAGAGATGGAGAGAAGAACCAGGAGAGAAAGATGGAGTGACCATTGAGGTAGGATAAATACTAACAGAGAGGAGTGATCTTGGAAGAGATCTGGGAAAATGCATAAAAGAGCAGGGTGTGATCAATTCTTTCAGATACTGCCTATAGGTCAAGTAATTTGGCTGTAGTCACTTTGATGGAGATACTGTGGCAGCATCATTAATGGAGTTACAAGGCAGAGAATATGATTAAAGTGGGCTTAATAGAATGTGTGAGGAGAGGAAAGAAAATACCTCTACCTTGGTGTTTTACTACAAAGTGAAGCAGAATAATAAGAAAGCAGTTGATTGGGATAGTACAATCTGAAAATACTTTTTGAAAACAAATGAAAGACAGTGTATTTGCATGTTGATAGGAATGATCCATTGGAGAGTAGAAATTGCTAACAGAAGGAAGAATTTCTGGAGCAATAAATGTGGATTAAACAATATATTTGTTTTTATGTGCTGAAAATAAAGATAGTGGTACACATGTAAAGTATTCTTGTAAATTAGTGCTTAGGTTGAAGTTTCCTCTGTAATTTTATCTAACAAATATATAATATAATTTCATATTAGCCAGCTGATTATTTTAAAATACAAAAAGAAAGAATTTTAAAAATTAGGTATTAGCAAATTTTATTTACATATAAATAAAATTTTAGCACAGTGAAATTATATCTTATCTTCTTAATATGTAATAGGTCAAAAATCAAATATTGTATGTTTCATTAGAATTGCATTTGTGAAAAAATACATGCTTTTTTCCTACATAATAATTTAAGGTAAACATAGATGACATGTTAATAAAGAGAAAGTAAAAATGTGCCTAGAAAAAAATGTATATTGTCAATGATGCTATTTAATTAATCTTCAAAAATAGAATAATAAAATGTGTTATTTTTACAGGCATTATTTAAAGTTAAATCTTTACCATGTATTATGTGAAAATAAGCTAAATGACTGCTAACATTTTCCCCAAAGCATTCATTAGATAATATATTGCCAAGAATGGGAATTTAATATCAAAACAGATCTAGGAAATTAGTTAGCTTCTCTCATATATCTTTATTTAACTAATCAATGTTATGTAAGACATTTAAAAGTAAGTCAGATTAGAAGAGTAAATTCTGTAGTATTTGGCCATACTACTTACAAAAGAGAACATCTGGAGAAAATTAACCTGTGAGGAAATGTGCTTTTCTGTGGTTATTACTCACATAGGTTCAAATTCAATTTCTGCTTCAATTTGTATTTATTCAGGTGTATATTGGTAGAGACTATATGCAAAAACACTATCTTTCGAACTTCTATTCACCTGCTAAAAGATTTCATTTCAGTTTTGATCTTTGCTTCATGTTCTCATAAGTTTCCCTTATGAGTTTGTTAAAATATAAACATAACAATCTCAACTACTTTTACGTAAACCAGAGGTGAATTTTTACCCTTAAGGGTATTTGTTTGAGTACAAATGCTTAATTCGTACATATGACAACGCAATATTGTCTCCCCAAGATCTATACCTTCTGTTAACACAGAAAAAGTGCTATAAGAAAAAGAATCCAAAGCTAATGTTTTGTATACAGGGGTGAAATTTGTAGTTGGTCTCATTCCTTGCAATGCCAGTCAATTTCCTTCTGAAGATCAACTTCAATCCATTTGTTTGTGTGAATTTCTGTAAAATTCTTGCTTTCCAAGAAATGTATTGAGTTGGGATTAAATTTATCAGTGAAGACAGAGAGATCTATCTATCTATCTATCTATCCCTCTATCTAGCTATCATCTCTCATCTATCTACCTACTTACCTCTTTTAATATATGTGATACGTATCATTTTCTCCTGAGGCACTTCCCTTGATGTCTTATTAAGAACAGAGATCTTGGTTATGAAGGTTCACAAGTACTAAGCACAGAGAAGAATTGGAGATTAAATTCTACCTGGGCATTTTACCAAAGTAATTCTATTTTTGAGCATTATTGTGATAAACATGTCTATCAGATTACTGGTGGATTATTTCATTGAGCCCTTAAGACATTACATTTTTTTTTGAATCCTTTGGTCATGTTTCTGCTAATTAAAAAGTTTCTTCAAATATGAAAAGTCCTTTTAGGATAACACCACACATTTCTCGCCACCATTGCATGGACAAAATCTGTTTGGTTTCTTGTCCCTGAGCATGTAACCAAGAAAAGAAAAAAAAAAAAACAGAAAATATTTTGTTGGTAAGGTGCTGTATTTATTTCTAAGCTCTGACTAAATCTCAAGTTGTTTTTTTTGTTTTAAAATTTCTATAGAACTTCCACTCAAACTGAAACCTCTTACTCATTGGATAATGTAAACAAGAATCATGTTGACATAATTGTTTCTTCAACAGATGGAAAGCAAAAAAAGAACAATGAAGTTAGGTGTTCATAGATGACATTTAGGAAACAGCAAATCTGGAATTATCAATTGTTGTTTTCATTTCTAACAAAGACAAATGGGAGAGATAAGAATTAAAACTGCATCCTTTAAATAAAATAACCTAGAAAAGAATTCTATATTTTGCTAAAATATCTCCTCAATATCTGATAACCAGAGCTATTTTCTTGGCCTTAAAAGCTCATGATAACTTTTAAAGCTTGTGTGAGTTTGTGTGTCCATGTGCATGAGTCAGAACTCACCCCATAGCATTTGAAATGAAAATTTCTATCACTGTTTTACTATATAACCTTAAAATTTTGCATAAACAAAAGATAATATATGGAAGACTCATACGCTGTTGAGTATAAACATCAAACCAAACTTCTTGAAAAATCTAAAGCCACATGTAGTAATAAATGTTTGATTTGGCAACCTGGATGTGAACTGAAGTTTTGGTAATGTACCCTTATACCTGGCTTAACTAACCTATGTTATTTTTCTCTCTCTTTGACAATATGAACACTTACAAATGCATTTTAATGATCTGTTACACATTTGCTTTTAAGTTCCCTACGTTTCAGTAACAAATGAACTCAAGTTCTTTGGCAGATTATGTTTGCTCCAATTGGATATAAAAATGTATTCTGGGATAAGAAAGGCAAGTTTGCATCTGAGACAGTGATGCAGTTAGATGCTTTTTGCCTGTGGTTCATGGAAGCTTACATTCCCTCTGGTGAAAGCTAGCATGACAAATTAAATCCTGGGATGGAAAAAAGCACATTCATCATGCATGCTGATGATAGGAGTGGTGATGACAAAGAGGTAACACATTATTTAAGAAGCAGAATCAGGTCTTTTCAGATTATGAATTTATTTTAATATCACAAATTAAACTCTTATCTTTATAACATTTACTGTTTCTCCAAAAATTTAAAGAAGTAGGAAAGAAGAAACTTGAATGTGGTGTGGTTCTGAAAAAGCCTTCAGCATCCTAACAGGATGCTGCAGGTGAACACTTCATAGAGAAGTATTGCACAGAGCAGTCAACACTAGGCCCATGTGCCTATCATGCTTAGTGATTAGCTGGGAACTGCCCTGGGAAAGTGTGTATTTGACTCATACTGTAATGGATCCCAAAAGCGTAGCAGCTCAATGCTGTGCTAGCCTACTAAACTATATTCAATAGGTTTATTCTTTTTTTTTTTGCAGTTTTTGGCTGGGGCTTGGCTTGAACCCACCACCTCCAGCATATGGGGTCAGTCCCCTACTCCTTTGACCCACAGGCACCGCCCAATAGGTTTATTCTTGAAGAGATATCTGAAAGGAACTCTTCAATGCCCCCCATGTTAGCAAATACCAGATGTTTCAAAATTTTATTTTAGAAACATAATTTATAATAACAAACAATATATGATGCTAAGTATAAATGTAACAACAACAAAAGACATTTAGGACAAAAAGTAGAACTCTGTGGAAATCATAATAGAATAACTAATTCAGAATTATACAATATCATGAATAGGAACAGTCTATACCAATGATCACTCTACAGATTGAATGATACTATTGCTATACTAGCAAAGTTTTGTAAAATGTTTATGAAATATCAGAGCTTAAGAATATTTAAGACATTCATGAGGAAGATCAACTAAATGAGAGATTTGTTCTCCCATGCATCAAGGCTAATGTTAAAGCTAGAGTAAATATGTGTTATTTATTTAAAAACTGTGTTTTATTTTTCCTGGATGCTGGGAAATTCAAGATCAAGTGCCAGAAGGTTTTCTGTCCCCCAAGGGTGCTGACTTTATTTCCAAGATAGTTTCTTGAATGCTCTGAAAAGGAGGGACACTGTGTCCTCACATGACAGAAGGCAGATGGGCAAAGGAAAGAACAAACTCCCTCCCTCCCTACAGTGAAGATACCCAGTTCTATTCACAAGGGAGAAAGCCTCATGGCCTCCCTTAAAAGTTTTGTCTTTTAGGGCTACCATGTTGACAACACCTGAACTTTGGAGGGAACACATTCAAATCACAGCACTCCCTTAATTAACAATGAAGTGAGGATACAAAAGAATGTGTAAAGAATATCTTTGTCAATTCATTATACCACATAAATGATTTTATCCTATGTTTTTCTTTAAAAAGGAATTGGAGTCATGCTTTATATCATACTCAAAAATCAAATACAGGAGGATCAAAATCTAAATGTTAAAATGTTGCTTTGAAACTTTAGAAGAAAGTACCAAAGAATGTTTCTATGATGGGAAGGAGGGAAATAAGTTTTAAATAATAAATTGAAACATAGTCATAAAAAAATGACTAATTTGAATATATTGAAGTTTAAAAGTTCTGTTGAATACATTCAATAAAACTAAAAGCAAAGTATAGAATCAGAAAATGCATTCATAACTTAATAAGTTAAAAATAGTGTTTATAATGTATTTCTTAAAGCACACAATTTAGGAAGAATAAAGAAAAAGAAATTGGAACATTGGCAAATAATGAGACCAAATATTTCTTAGAAATTGAAATATGAATTGTTGATAAATATACAAAGAGTTGCTCAAACTACCTAATAATTAAAGAAATAACAATTTTGAAAGACAAGAACTATCACTTTTGATCTATTATACTGGGGGAAAAAGTAAATCTACAGTTACCAACTACATTTGCTTTTATATTGATGTGTTTTAAAGTGCACTGCTTTGGAGAGCACATTTGTCAATATCTAATGAAGTTGAAGAGGCATGTGCCTTACATCTCAGCAATTCTGCTGCAATATACAGAAAATTTTACACCAGAAAACGAAGACAGGCTCAAACATATTTATTGAAACATTGTTTGCAATAGAAAATATCACAATCAACCTAAATTTCAACCACTAGCAGATCTAATAATTAAATTATGCTTAAGGCAAACAATTTTGGCACAATGCTTAAGAATGATTGCTTATTTTGAGCCAAAACTCAGTGTGTAAAGTTGAGCTCTGTCAACTTTGACCAAAATGGAGCTCTATGCTGCAGTTTCTTCATTTGTAAAATAGAAATAAAGTTTCTTATGTTTTTGTTACAAAGATTAAATAGTTAATATAGAATTCAATGTATAATCAGATACATAGTGAGCAAATAATATTGTAAGCTATTACTAATATTAGTCATATGGACAGAGAGCAGATAAAATGAGCACACTAGCTCTGTATCTATCAATGTGAATGGATTTAAATAAACCACATTTAAGACATTTTTAAGGAAATATACAGAAAGCATTACACCATTTATATAATTTTAATATTTGAAAATAATGCTATGTATTGTTAATGGATATATACATATACAGTTACAATATAAAACCTTGAAAAGAAACTATATGAAAATTCATCTGTAACAGAAATATTTTACTTTATTAAAAAATAGACCTGAAGAAAATGCTGTATAAGGGTATATGAGCAGTTACTTAACTATTCTCTACCTTTTAAATAATGCTTGCCATAGTTGGTAATTGCAAATTTTACAATGTCACTATACTTTTTGATCAAGAGTTCTTCATTTACCAAGCTCTTGAATATTGTTTTCCTTCAATTTTAATGTTCTCTGAAATTTTTGATAGGAGATCAACCTCCAGCTTTTGAATTACATACAAGTGACACTCAGCCCAGGTGTGGGTATCCAGAGTAGGTTTTACAAATAAAGTGAATGAATTAGAATAGAATTGACTGTCAGTAACAGAACATAAGATTAGCAGTGGTTCGCATATAAAAATATTTAGTCATCAGACAAAGTAAAAATTTAAAATAAATGTTCTCAATCATCTGCCAAAAAAAAAAAAAAAAGAAAGAAAGAAAAAGAAAGAAGAAGAAGGAGAAGATAGGTAGGCAGTATTAAAGGAGAAGATAGGTAGGCAGTATTAAGTTTGGAAGCAAAGTTCAGGGATGTCACTGAGACCTACGATGCCATGAAATAATTCATCCTGTCCTCCTGCCCTGTATCTTTAGAAGGCTGGCTTTTCAATTCTAGGTAAGGATGGTTGCTACAGGTTCATGCCATCACCTCTACAGGACCCTAATTTTCTCCTCAACATTACTAATTATTGGGAGAATATACTCAGGCATTTGACAGAATGATGTTCATAAGCCTCATTAGTGAGATAGTGATGGAGTGAAGTTCTGACATAATGGAATAGGATTTCTGTGATTAACTTATGTCATAGTGATCCATTCCTTGGAGGGCCCATACCCATTCTGAAATTAACTCTTTACTTAAATAAAGTCCAATCTTTACTTTAAAAAAATCATTCAGGATTCAGCTATTTAATAACGTACGACATGGTAGATAAATAGAATTAGCTGGAACAATATGGAGATCAGAGTGACAAAATGAGGAAAGTTTTCTAGAGCAAGATTAACACATG
The DNA here is from genome assembly GCF_000181295.1 of Otolemur garnettii. Taxonomy (NCBI): domain Eukaryota; kingdom Metazoa; phylum Chordata; class Mammalia; order Primates; family Galagidae; genus Otolemur; species Otolemur garnettii. The sequence continues at coordinate 7,998,712 of NW_003852475.1, read as the reverse complement.
GAAAATTCTAAAGAGATAAATCTCACTGAAATGCTAATAATTTGAGATCACAGTATAAACAAATGGTTGTTGAGAAATGAGGTTTAAAATCCTGAAAAAAGTTAAATCATAAAATACTACAAAATAATTACTCAAAATGGAATATTAGGCATCAAAATGTTAATTTGAAAGATTAAATGGAACATGCAAATATTTATGGTAACTATTAAGAAAAATTAAAATAATATATACACTTTTGTGGCAAGCACATAGAATCAATATGATAAATGCTTAATATAACATAGAAAACAGACATATCTGGGAAAGGATGGTAGGATTAGGCATGCTGAAGTTTTTAATTATTTTAAAATATTTTCAATTTTGTTGTGCTTGCATTTAAATAATTAAATTGAAAAGCTAATTAGTCCTCAAGAGGCATTTTTTTGTGTATCTCTACTATTAAGTTGCAAGGTATAATTTCCAAGTAAAATTTTATTTTCCTCAAAGTTCAAGCTGTCACATGTGATTAAATAAATTGAACACTGTACAAGGTCACCCAAGAGGCAAGTGGTAGTTCTGCTTACTCTGCTATTTGTCCTTGTGCAGGGGGGCACCTGTCTGGAAAGTTTCCATTTTTAATTTCCCATAAAGTTATTGCTTTCATTAGCCACTGAACTGCCCACAGTGTAAGAATAATTTATTATTGGAAATGAGATTTGAAGATATTCATTTTCCATATTCTCTCTCTCTCAACTAGCTCAGCTATTCAAAGTCTACTTACTGTAAAACTCATGAACTCACAAAAGGAACGTACTTGAAGTTATACAAAGGCAGAGCAGTAGCAAAGTTCATGAAATAATGAATACGAATATTCTTATTGGGAAATGAAAAATCTTTTAAAGAAAAAATATGTGTCAGGCAACTGTGGTCCCTGGAATGACCTCTGGGGATTCCTACAGATGCTCTTTGCAGAGAGTTCTTTTTCTGTTCATTATTAAATTATTTTCTAAACTTCCCAGATTCTTTATAGTGCCGTTTGACCTACAAAAAAGGTACTGAAATAGAAGTTCTTTTCCCTTCTGACCAAATGAGAAGGGCAAAATTTGTAAAAGTTTTTCAAGAAAGGAAAGAACTACTTATTACAGAAGAAAAAGACCAAAATATAATTTGGTTTCTGCTCATCTTATTTAATGATATGTGTTTCAGGCTCTGCAATAAGTCCTTGTGTGCCTCCCTGAGCAGTCAGAATCCTCTTTTAGTTTAAGCTGGTGACATAACCAGCTGAGTATAGTCACAACACAGAGCAAGTTCCTTACTTGGGGTTCATGTAAGAAAATAAGAAGAAAAAGCTTTTGTAAAGTAGGATGAAAAACATCTCAGAAGATATGAACGTCTTTGCTCCTGAGGTAGATGCCCTTTTTCCCCAAGGTTGCCCATGCCTTACAAACTCGCTTTTACTTCCTAGAGAAAAATTTTAACCAAATATCCTAAGAAAATTAACTTTTTATCTTACTTGAACTAGAAATTGCCCCAAACAGTGGTATTTTCTGAAAGTAACTTCTATTCATCTCAAAAGCTAGCAATCTATCCAATGGCCCCATGGTTCTTTACTATGTTAAAGAACTAATGTCAGTAATTACTACATATATTAAATGTTTATCATATGCTATGACATATTCTAAGAACTGTACATGTATTTTACTTCCTTAATACTCACAATACATCATATGATGTAAGTATGCTGGTCATCCACAATTTACATAGGAGGAAATGGAGGCATTAAGAGATTAAATAACTTTTTCATAATCAACTAAATTTTAAATAATGGAATTAGATTGCAACCAGAGTGTCTGGACCCCAGAGTACTGACCTATAACTTCTCTGTAGTGAAGGCTATGGTTTCTCACACTACATATTATATTCAAGTCAAAGAATTATAAAAATCTGTCAATCTTCAATGTGGATCTGTCAGTAGTATTTAAATTACTTTTGCATCAATTCTATAAACCAGCATCTCTGGGGATAGGAAATTCACCCTTTTTCAACTTTGAACATTTTATACAATCAGAAGAAAATTAAGCATTGTTTGTATTCAGATGGTCCAGTTGAATAGGCACATAGGAGAAGAGAACTGGCCTAGTTTCTGGTTATCTATTCTTATTAAATAAGTGAAAAATGTCAGGAATATGCTATTTGTTCAGCTGGCTGGATTAATATAACATATTCCATCACATAACACATCTCACTCAGATGAAAGAATTTGTTTCATTATATGTTAAAAACCATTCATTCCTAAAGACCACAAAACTCTTAGAGGCTTTAAGCAGCATTTATGCAGTTTGCAATGATACCCTCATTAAATGATTTAGTGAAAACTTTGATTTTCCTAGGGAAAGTAGAAATGATATGGCTTCAAAGTGGAAAATTTATTTAAAACATGAAGTCACTTATGAATTAGTAGGAGTAGAGTTGAGCAGCATGTGACCTTAATATTTATAATTTTTTATCATGGAACAGGACTGTTGTGCTAAGTAAATGACCGTATATTATTCAAAATGGGTGAGGAATGTGTCTTTGTTAAAACTCTTCTCCAGAAAGTAAGTGCAATTGCCTGCCTATTAGAACATGTTGTTTTATAACAGATTTATAGTAGAATGAGTGGGCAAAATAAAACTCAACACAGGTAACTCTTTCCTGCACTCATATGGCCTTATGAACTAATTTAACAATATCTTGATTATTTACTGTTTTCAATTTTCCTTTTTTTTTCATGTGAGTGATTGTAAGTAAAAGGATATTGCCTATAATCCTGCTCCAATCTAGCCTCCACACATCTGTCTGCATTTCTAAATCATATGATTTATCTGATCAGTTCAATGCTATAAATTTGCAAAGGTAGTTTGATTGCCTGATAGAACCCCACATTCTTAATATTCAGCTCCAATTTTCTCCTGTCATCACTATCTAAAAATTGTTTAGGTATTTTTTTCAAGACTCATCCAATAATAATGATGGCTATAAGAAAGACAAGTGTACAAACTCCAATGAAGAATGCCAATTAAGCATATGTGATCAAGAGTTAAAAGGGTCATGCAGGGATTTCTATCACTAGGGAGTTATAAACTGAAATATCATAAATTATAAAATTGTTGGGAAAAACAGAGAACCACAATAAACTCAAATATAGAAACATATTATTGATACACAGACAAAAATTCTTTCACAATGAGAAATTCTTTATGCATTAATCAGCACTACATGAAATAGGGTTAATGTGCCACTGCTTTCGCTTGCTGGTGCTAGGAGAAACATGACCAAAAAAGCCAGCCCCTTGAACTTTACTGTCCCAAAATCTGTAAGGAAATTGCAAGGCATTCTTTTCAATAATGCCTGTGCCTAAACTGTTGATAGCTTTCATCTTCTTCTCTGACAACGGTGGATTAAACTGAATGGCACCTTTCTGTAGTAAAGCCAGTGGTATAGCGACCAATACCTTTTGTGCCGAAAACCCAGTGCCATCCATAATGGTAACTTGTACTTCATCTCCATAATAATCAATACTCTGTACTGGAGATTTGAGTTGAATGTCTAGCCCTTCAGCCAATTTTTTGATTATTGCAAAGTACCCAGGAGTTAGGAGAGTGTGGTCGCCAGCAAACTGAGTTGAAGTCAAAGAGTTTTAAAAGTTATTATTTAAAATGCAGATTTCAAGACTTGTAAATAATAAGTTTGAAAATACTTTCTCTCAGCCTATTGGCTATGGTATATTGCAAATACATTTTTCTCTAGTTTGCCTTTAGTGCTTTTTACATGTTTTTTTTCTTTTTAAAATTTTGTGTGGTCAAGTATATCTTTTTCATTTCTGGTTTTAGGATTATGATTAAAGTATATTTTGACAATGTTTAAATATTTTTCTCTTAAGTTTTCTTCTAGTACTTTTATGGTTTTATTATTCTACATTTAAATTTTTGATATTTCTTAAAATTTTATGTAATGCGGCCAAGGTTGGTAAACTGCAGCCCTTGGTCCAGATATGGTTCATAACAGGCCAAATCCATGTTAGCTGTGCTGCACAGTTTGTAGATTGTTGACGGCTGCATTCACACTATAATGGCAGAGTTGAATAGGGTGACAGGGAGCAGAACACCCCCAAATATTTGCTATCTGGTCTTTTTCAAAAAAGTTGACTGACTCCTAAGGTACATAATAGTAATTCTATATTTTATTTTAAAAGACAATAAACGGTATTTATTTATGCCACTCTTTATCCACTTATTTGAAAGCTAACTTTATGACTTTAAAGACGTTTAGAAATGGAATGCAAATAGTCTATAGACAAGCCTCAAATATTAGAAAGACAGAAAATAGATCCCTTGAATTCTCTTACATGAATGAGTCCCAGGTTATTTTTCAGGCCTGAGTTCTAAGAGGATGTCATAAAATTAATGCTTTCTTTTTTTTTTAATTTCTCTTGTCCTATATTAGGTAGTTCCCAAAGAGTCATATTTTCCATCATCCTATAATTTGTCGGTAGGGGAATATTGGATGTGTGTGCAGCACAGACACATAGCTGGAGGTTGTGTCTCTCATGTAAAAGCTGTTTAGTTCAATGAATATCATCATTGGTATAATTTTGCCAATATTTTATCCATTTCATCTTCTATATGAAACAGAGAACAGAGATATGCCTTTTTGTTTTTAATCCCATAAAAGATTTAAAGTATATTTTAATGCTCCTGTAAATTTTATGGTAAATTCACAGACAACTCATTCACTGGACTACAGTCCTTACCACCACAGGAAATAAACAACTAAATGATGCCCAGGGATCCACTAAATGCCCAACATGGAGAGAAATGGAAGATTGGTTAGCTGACACTCTGAGGAACAGAAAGAAGACTCGATATGCCAAGTGAAGTTTAGTTCTTTAAAGGAAACGTTAAATCTCTGTCATTTTCAGATAGCCTAGGAAGTTTTAAGTGGCCGCTCATTGTGAGGAACTCATTTCCAGTATGTTTGAAAGATATAACATCTAAACGTGCGGTGGCCTTTCCACCTCTCAGGAACTTTGATTGGACCCTGACTGCGAAGGAGAATGCAGAGAACTGAGTCACCAGCACAGCTTCTATAGCACCCTGGGGTCCTTTGGAAATGACTCATCCAAACTCAGTCTAGGATGGGTTAGAATAGTGACTCCTCAAGGCAGGGGTCTGAGATAAACGACCTCCAAAGTCCTCGCTCAGCCTCACGGGTCTTTGATTTTAAACGGAGGAAGTACAAGCCAATTTTAACTAGGTCATCCAAAGAGCTCATATCCTGGCATGTAGTTGGCATATACTATATAGTATGGCGCAGAGAAAGAGAGAAAGCAAGAGAGAGAGAAAGTGAAAGAGAAAGTGAACAGTAGACGTTTTAAAAAGCAAATTTTTATACAGATTTTCATTTTCCCAAAGATTCTATATTTTTCATCCTCGAGGATTCTTTTTCTCTGAGTAATAACATTGAGGATCATGAACTTCAGATGAAATTATATATGACTTGTTATGGAACCCATGGTTATAAAACTACTGTGGAAGAAAAAATGATGCTCTGCCTGTCTGTATAATTGGCTGGTGAGGTCAGGCCGCATTCACATTCTTTTTACCTTTTGGGCCAAATGCTGTACGTTGATTGCTGTCGGTAATTATATCGTGTTATTTTTAATCAAGTGGGTTTAATTAACTCTGGTACCATAGTGACTGACAAGCTCTCAATCTTTTAACTCCTTGATCAGTTTTGCAGCTGTTTATTCGTTTCACATTCCCCTAAGCCTGTTGATCTACCACCATCTTTAACGTAGAAGAAAAGCCATATGCTACTATAGATTATTAAAACTTTGTAACCTCTGTAACCTACAAAACTTGTTTCTTTAATAGTTTACAAAATTTTGGGAAATCTTAAAGTTATAAGGGACCTTTGTGAACATCCTGATTTGATGCTTTCATTGTTAAAAATGAGAAAATTGAGATTTTCTTGTGCCAGTTTCTCACCTCAGGTACAAAAGCTATTGACTTGCTTAATAAGATATTTTTCACCTTTTTTTCTAATTTGAATTATTTTGCCAATAAAATTTCTTATGAAAGCGAAAGTTTAGGGCACTTTTGCTTTCATAAATTTATTCATTCAAGATAAAGATGCTCACCTTAAGCCATATGGACAATTATTTGAGGTGATTATTTTGGCTGTAGAAATAATTTCAAAGGGATACATCTAGTTTGTGTTTTCCTTTCCTCCTTGTTATGTGTTAGTAAGAGGGTTCCCTAGAGCTGTGGCTATCCTCTATGGTTTTTCCTGAAAGAGAACAAAACTCAGAACAGAACTAAAACTCTTTTTTTGTACCCTCATTCATTCACTCATTTAAAGAGTTACAGTGCTCTAGATCAGAGGCCTATCGCCGGTGGGTCCCATCCTGATTGTATGAGGACTTTTTTGTTTATATTCAGTGTCAGATATCACTAAAAAAAAGTATTCACAGATTGTTTTTTTCTTTTCTTTCTTTCTTTTTCTTCTTTTTTTCTTTTTGCTAATCAGCCTCTCTTTAATGTTTGTGTATTTACTCTGTGTCCCAAGACAACTCTTATTCTTCTGCTGTACAATAGAAAAGAAAAAAGTTTGGGCAGCCTTGCTCTGGATGTTTTCTCTCTATCATCAGCTTCATTTAGATGAATACCACAGCTGACTCTTGGTTGCTCTTCCTCTGGCCTCCTGCATCATTTGCCTGTTATTATGATAACTCTGGTTAGAACTTAGAGTTTTCACTGGTTTTTCTCAGTATAATATACAATTGGGAGTAGTACAATTGTTTCTAAATTTACATATAAAATATGTTATCAACCCAGTATGGGCATCGAGTCAAACATTCTGAATTATCATACAAGAGATTTTTGGTATATCCCGTGTCTACTGCTCATGTCCTAAATACCATTTCTGAGAATTCGAAGTCCCATTAGTTTAGGGTGGTGAAAAGTAGCAAAACTGAAGACAGATTGATTGTTCCATAAAGATGTGCAACTGTAAATCCACTCAGAACATTAGAATAAGGAGCTTACGCCTACAGCCTTTGAGATTAGTAAATTCCATTTAAATGACTTTGAATATTTTAAAGTAAGATACTTTGTTTTGACTAAATTCATTGCTGTTGGCAAATTTTAAGTGGAGATTATATAACTCATGTGAAGACTTTCCTGACCAATAAAAAGGCCAATTTTTCTCCTGAATGAAATAATAGAATTTTGTATCTATCCAACAGAAATTTTGTTTTTTAAATTTTTCCCCTCATAAGTGCCAAAGACATGCTGTTTCATGTTTTGTGTCTCTGCAATAACCAGTAGATACATGCTTAGAGAGAAGGTTATTTTCTGCCAGAATCAAAAGTATAAAGATCCCTAAAGAAACATCACATGGATATAGTGAAATTGTCAACAGAAACCAAAATCATTTTGTTATTATATTAATTATAAAATGCAATTTACATTGAAATAGTCAATGTAAATCATTACCACATATCTAGGCAGCATATTTGGCAAATGCTGAAAAATTGAACACTGAGGATTTGTGATAAACCACCATTACAGAAAAGCTGTTGGAATTAATGTTTTAATTCCTGCTTGAGAGTATGAAGTCATTGCTTATCATGCTGGCCAGGCAGACTTATTGAGTGTTTCTGTTTCTGAACCTTTTCCCTGACATTTTAAAAGCAATTCTAACATAACGATGTAGAGTTTATCCTTCTATTGATTACATATTTAAGCAGTGAGGAGAACTAATAGGATGGATGATTAATACACATCAATTGACATCAAACAATTTGAGTATGAAGAAACCAAACAAAAATAGTTTAGACAAATGGAAAAGGAACTTGCACAAATAAATGGAAACAAATTTTTAGAACACTTTTATTGTTGTTAAAAAACACATTAATATTCTGAAAGAGAAGGCAGAGACATCTGGATTTTGTGAGTGCTTTGGTTTCTCCTCCTGAGTGATAACACCTGGAGAAAGAATCCTATCGCATTCCACAAAAGACATCTGTTCAGCTCCTGTGCATTAAAACTTACTATGTGCCAGGCCCTCTGCTAGGCACTTGGGATAAAATGATGAGTAAACACAATCCACAAGGAGCTTGACGTACAATGAGGCTGATCTCAATGAAAAATAGTACAGTATAAACATCAAACTACCCGATCAGTGGTTTTGCCCAATGAGCACAATTTAAGGGGCTTCTGTTATGGGTAGAATTATAGCTAAAGCAAATTCTGAGAAGAAATGTGACTGTGCCTCATTTGTCTTTGTGCCCTGCCAACCAAGCCAGACATACAAGAGGATGCTCGTTGAACTGAAGAAAACATAATGATGGAAAATGGGTGCTTTTTTTCCATAATAAATATGAATTATTTCAAGAAAAGTTTTATAGGCTTGGCACCTGTAGCTCAAGTGGCTAGGGCACCAGCCACATACACCAGAGCTGATGGGTTCAAATCCAGCCTGGGCCCGCCAAACAGCAATGACAATTATAACCCTCAAGTAGCCAGATGTGGTGGTGGGTGCCTATAGTCCCACCTACTCGGGAGGCTGAGGCAAGACAATTGCCTAAGCCCAAGAGCTGGAAGTTGCTGTGAGCTGTGATGCCACGGCACTCTACCAAAGGCAACAAAGTGAGACTGTTTCTCTCTCTCTAAAAAAAAAAAAAAAAAGCACTGTTGGTCTCATTTATTCTATAAACCTAGGAAACTACCATACTTTGAAGTGTATAATGCACTTCCCATGTGTATTATGCACCCACGTTTTCAGCCCAAACTTTCAGGAGAATGCCCCTCTAGAAAGTGACATCTGGGAGGTCTGCCCTGGTAAACGTGCAGATTGCACTGCCTTCCCACAGCTTCCCGCTCTGTGAAGACTGCCCTTCCCTCTTGACTGGGAGTCCTCTCTATCCTTGCCACATTGGGAGCTACAGTTGAGACAGCCACATGTGTGGCCAGCAAGGTAGAGGTGGGAGATTCTGAGGCTTCTTGGCCAGTGAGTAGCCAGGCAAGTTACTGGAGCCTGACTGAGCTTCCTTCCTTCTGGACAGCTGGGCGTTGGCCTTCAGACCTTGACTGGCATGGCTGTAGCCTGACTTGCCAGCCCTGCCACTGCCCTCTCCCTGATCATATCACTTGGCAGAGACCACTCTGGTTTATTTCCACTGGATCCTGGATTTTCCCAGATAGGAATCCTATGTGTCCAGTGATGCTAGGCAGGAAGACGCGATGGCCCCAGTAAGCTTGCTGAGTTCCCCTGCTTCTGACTTGTACTAATTATGTACAATGGGCATCTTTATTTTCCACTCAAAAATTTGGACAAAAATATATGCATTAAATAGTGCAAAATATGGTAGTTTTCTTGTTACCTCATCGCTCAGGTCTCCAATATTGTGGTAGACATTGCTTTTCAGAACTAGCAGTCATACAAAGAACCATTTCAAACAGCTTGTAAATGTTGCTAGAATTTACTATTCTTGGATAAAATTTGAGTACATTTGATTCATACTTGTTAATTAAATCATGTAAGAGTGCTGTATTGGAGACACACATGCTCAATAGGAGAAACAACAGAAATTAATTTACATCAGAATGGAGCCTTCTGGCTTAGGAATAAAACACCTTAGTTCATTTTCCGTTAGTCTAGGCAAACAACACTTGAAGAACTATATTTAGCTGAGATTAGTGGCAAGAAAGACTCTTTTGTCATTTCCTCGCACTTTTTCATTCTCAGAGAGAGAGAAGCAGAAAAGTACAATTAATAATTATAATTACAATTTTCTTTTTATCAATTCCTCAAATGCCTTCTTATATGTCACCATTACCTTAAAAGATAACATTTGAAAATCCATTAAGCACTTTCTTTTTTTTACCTGACAAAGTATTTATCTTTGGTTTTAGTACTCAAATGCTATACAAATTAGTAAAATGGTAACAGGGGTCAGGGATAAGGTTTTATTAGTCATTGAAAAAATTAATTTTATGCAAAGGAAGGATATCTTTCTAAATGCAGTAATTAAAAGTGAATTAGGAATGAAAATGAAATTTTCTCTGCTGCTTTATGAAAAATGAAATGTTGGATATCGATTGTTAACAATTAATTAAGCAATCTATTTGATTCTCCCCCAATTTCCTTGTTCTTTTGTTTGTTTGTTTTGAGACACAGTCCTATTTTGTCACTCTTGGCAGAGTGCCGTGGCATCACAGCTCACAGCAACCTCTCACTCTTGGGCTTAAGCAATTCTCTGGCTTTAGCCTCCCAAGTAGCTGGGACAACAGATGCCTGCCACTACACCCAGCTAGTTTTATAGAGAAAATCTTGCTCTGGTTCAGGCTGGTCTTGAACTTGTGAGCTCAGGTGATCTGCCTGCCTTGACCTTCCAAAGTCCAAGTTCTTTGTTATTTAACACTTCCTTAGAATGAGTGAGACAGATACCATAAAGCATAACACTTGGCACCATGTAAGTGGCCAGTAAACAATTATTATTTTTCATTTATTTCTCTTCAAATCCTTCTACCTAACAAAAACAATTATTCATTCATCCATTTAGTTAACACTTATTAACATCACTTTTGTTTCAAGTATTCTGCTAGGTACTTGAGATTCCACAGTGAACCATGGAGAATTTTAATAGTATTGATACCAGATTTTTGACTTTGGATTTCTAGGCTCTTGGTCTCAACGATTTGATGAATGAATTGATGGACCACAGGATGGACAGTAAGTTAGGTTTTATTTACAGAGGTATTATTACTGCTCTTACAAAGAGCCAAACCTTGCATAGCAGGATAAGATAGGTTTTATACAAGTGTCACAGCTTTTACAAAGAGCCAAACCTCCTTGCAGAGCAGGATACAAGTGTTACAGCTCTTACAAAGATAGCTCTCACAAAAAGCCAAGCCTCCTTGTAGAGAAGGACCAGCAGAAGTACTACAGCTCTTACAAAGAACCAAGCCTCCTTGTAGAGCAGGATCAGCAGTAGAAGTGCTATAGCTCTTACAAAGAGCCAAGCCTCCTTACAGAATAGGACCAATAGTAGCAGTGTTACAGCTCTTACAAAGAGCCAAGCCTCCTTGCAGAGGAGGACCAGCAGTAGGAGTGCTACAGCTCCTACAAAGAGCCAAGCCTCCTTGCAGAGCAGAATCATCAAGAGAAGTGCCACAGCTCTCACTCTTTCTCCCTCGGAGGTCTGTGACAGTCTGCTGTAGTCTTGCTCTCCTGTTCTCTCTTCCTCGAAAGTCTGTGATGATCTGCTAAACTCTTTTTGCTCTTCTGCTCTATCTTCCTTGACGATCTGCGATGATCTGCCCTTAGGCTCTCTGCTCAGGGGTTTATATAGGGTCAGTTGTCCAATGAGCTGAAAGCTGAACTGATTGGTCTATTTTCTCCTAAAAATAGACCAATCAGGAGTAGGATTGAAAATGGACCAATCGGGGATTGCCAGTGTTTTCCCTTGATCAGCCAGGTCTTTTTTGTTACTGGAGCCTCTGGTGGGAGAGGAAAGCTCCCTCCATTTGCTCCAGCCTGCCAGTTCCTCTGCCAGCTGCTGCCACCAAGACAGAGGCGGCAGGTACCCCAGGCCCACTCAGCTGAGCTGGCTGGGGTGCCACTTTTCTGGTATCAGTATCAGACTATTAGAAATCAATTTGCCTGATAATAGACAGTAGGCTCAGGCAGGAAGACATGATGGCCCCAGGAAGCTTGCTGAGCTCCCCTGCTTAATAATAGATATCAGACAAATTGATATCCACACTGTGAAAAGAAGAGGAGAAACATGATGTTGAAATTTCATGGACTCTGATACACTTTTGTATTTGTAGTATTTATTGCTGCTGACGCAAATTACCAAAATTATTTTGGGGTTGCGTATTAACTAAAACCATTTGTGTGATATTATTTAAAGAAAATATTTCATTAAATCATTTTTACTTTATTCCTGTCCTTTTGAGAAGTATAATCATCTGGCAACAACATATTATAAAGTATACTGTTGTTACTGAATAGCTTTGTGGATTAATTATTCCAGTTACAGATATCCTTTAAGGGGAAAAATGACTTATTAGGAAATAGAATGTGACAAATGAAAGGAGCCTGAGCTAACACTCTTCCAGATTTGATAGAGGTCTCAAATATGTGAGGTGAGTATCCTTTAGCATCAAGCCGACGGCAAGGACAAACAAAACTAGTGGGTGCACCACTTATTCTTTTATTTTTTAATTAGTTGTTAGTTCTGAAATAGACATTATTGTTGTCTGTGATTGCCTCCATCTTCACAGATTTTCCACAGATAAATTCATTTTGCACCCCTGACAAATTAAGTATATATCAGAACATCCATTTGCATATGCTTCATGTCAATCAGTATTTTGTAGGCTTCCTAATCAGAGATTGCTTTTTTAATATTGAAAAATATTTTTTAAAACACAGGCGTTTAATTTTTTTTAATAGTTGGTGTCTGAAAATGTCAAAATTTAAGCCCATTTGTTCTTAGGAATGAAGTGCTAGGAATCCTTGTTAAGGTATAGTATTTTTACTATGCCATTCACAGATCTGCCACTGTTCCCATAGTAACGAATTCTTTGATGAGCAAGGAATCAGGAAGAGCAGCGCATGTATTGACAAATCTGACTCAGTGACATTTAATAAATATTCACTCACGGCTAGGAGGAGATAGTGAGAGGGTAGGTTCTTTTCAGGGGCTATAAATATAGTAGTCCAGAACAGGGAAATAAATGATGGTGAAGTGTACTTTTGCTTTATGTCTGAATTTCTACTAGATGACTTTTCTGGTGTCAGACAAATTATGGTTTTGATTTTATAGAGTATCTTTTACAGAAATTTTCAAAATATTGGTAAAAACTAGTAATAAACTTATTGGTATAATTTTACAAGTACTGTTCTTATGTTCAGAATGATAATTATGCTTTTATGACTCTATATAAACATTTGGCTCTTTGAACAAGACTAGACCCATCGAAGAAATAAGCCTGTTAAATAGCCATATATTTCTTAATTTCTTTAAAAAACAGATAATTGTCATACATAATTTATAAAGATGTCTAACAACAACAACAACAACAAAAATCTATTGCTTTTAAAATTTGCCTTGCAAACAAACACCTTAAGATACCTATAAGGGTCTACAAGTACTTGCCTCCATTTCCTGTAAGCTTTTTTATTCATAGCACTTCTTTTCAATTAGAATTAAGGAGAGGAAACACAACACTGCAAAATATTTACTATTTTACTCATAACCCTAACTCCCACACAGATGTTATTTTTTGCCATTAGCATATGGTTTCTACTTTTAAAATGAGATATTTTTCAATTTTATTACTTTAATTAAATAATTAAAAATTAATTATACAATTAATAAATGGTCTCAACATAAGTTCTTTGTTTATATTTGAAGGATAACCTGATCCATAATTATTTGTGCAAAGTTCCATTTGCCCAGTAGATCCTGTGCTCCAAGTAGTAACACATGTGCTGTGCATAGCATCGTTCTCAAAGAAGGTCAATAAAGGTAAGTTTATGAATAACTAACATTAGATTTTGTTATTTTATGTAAGATATATATGTTTAGTGAAACAATGCAATAAATTCAATTTCATTTTGATAATATCTTTTCCCAAAACATTCTTTACAATATGTCATTATTTTTACTTAATATTATAGTGACAAGTTTATAGCACCCTATATAAAGATAGTGAGATGATCAGTGAATGCAAGTCTTTTGAATTTCACTAAGTAACTTAAAAAATAATCTAGGCAACTAGATGCCACCATAAAATTGTTGCATCTGTGTGGGCATATATATTATATATATTTGTATTTGTACATACCTAATTTTTAAAAAAAGACATTTTATCACCAAAACATTGGGAAGAATCTAATAAAGATAGTACTTTAATTTTGACAAATTGAAGTTCATGTAAAACTCACTAAATTGTATCATGGTGGGGACCGATGAAAAATTTACAAAGAAATGACAACTGAAATATGAGTACCATGCATTCTAGCATTCTGTTAAAGAAAATAAATTTCTATACATTGTATAAACTATGCATTTTTAAAACCTTATACCACATGTGATAGTTTTGGTGAAGGTCAATCATCATATTTTATATTAAACATCTTACAAGATAGAAACAACTAATTTCACATTAATTGTTCCTTTAATTTTAATCCTTCTTATAATATCTATAAAATTTGATAATACATGTGTATAAGGATAATAGCTTCAAGGTTTGGGTTCCATTTTTCTTTATTGTATCAAAACCTCTTCAATTGTCCCTAAATTAATCTCCAATTAAATTAAGCTCCAATTGAAGGAGCTTAAATTCATAATTGGGGAACCTGACATACAGAGATCTATTATCTTTCTCTGACAGACTCATGGGGAAATAACACCATGAGAAGCCCTGTCCAAAAGTTAAATGTATGGGCTCTGGAATCTGCTAGTTGGATTTATTAACCAGCTCAGCCATTTTGCACTATAATCTTTAGAATGGGAATAATGTTACTCTCAGGTAAGCACCAAATGAGAATTCAGTGACCTAATGTATGACAAATTCTTAGAATAGTTATTGGCATAAAACAAGTGTTTAATAAATGATATTTCTGATACTACCAGTAATTATAGTCTCATACTTGGGAAAAATACTTTTACTTCTCCGTATTTTGTGTGTTTATTAAATAAAAATATTGCTATTATCTGTACACAAGTTTGTCATAAGAGTGAAGAGAAACAATATGTCTAGCATACTGAGCACTTTGCCTGACATACAGAACTCAATAAATACTAGCTTTATTATTATTACAATTTATATGTTCTTCTTTACCTCACTGCTAACTTTTCTCAAATTATGAGCTGCTTTTTTGAGGCTCTGTTTTTCTTTTTCTTTTTAAGAGGAACAAGTTACTCAGTTCGATTCAAATTCAAATTCAGCTATGTAAATATGATGGGGAAGGACTCTGGCTTATGATTGATTTGTCTGATCTCCAGATTCCTCCGGGGAAGGCCTTGTGCATGGGCAATAGCATTTTCTCACAATAAACATATGTCCCTGATTCCCAGCCTCCTTTTTCACTCACAGTCCTCTGCCAGCTGTTGCTACTATTTGGCTCATGTTCAAGATAAACAAACATTCTTATTGATTCAGAAGCCTCTTTCTGATATTTGCAGGGGCAGAAAGAAGTGTCTGGATCTTGAAGTGTCAGTTTATTATTTTTAAAGCAAAATTAATTTGCACCAGGCACTTCTTCAGCTATTTACTTTGAGTTTTCAACTTCTTCCTTTTTAAGCCATTAATTACTTGCCACCCATATATGTAGTCTTTGACGGAGACAGAATACTGATTTAATCCATGAAAGGCTTAGGGATCTGTGGCTTTATTTTTCATTCTTCATGTCTGCCAGAGAAATCAATGATTTTAGTTTTTCTTGGACTAATGGTGTCCTACATATTGTTACTTCTATGGCAAGTAATTTTGTTCTCTATGTATTTTTACTCTCCAGCTCTCCCGGATTGTCTGGGGGGGGGGCGCTGACGGTTATTTTAACTCCTTAGCAGTTTAGATAATCTTGCTTGATTGTCATAACCTAGGCAAATCTCATGCCCAACGGTAATCTCAATGAATTCTTGAATTTAATTCCTTATTACTCTCTTTGTTTTTGTTTCCAAACCTAAAAAGAATGTTTCAGTTCATCCCTTACCCTGATAAGATAACAACCTGAAAGAGAACTCTGCTTCTTTTTGGCATCCAGAAGTTCAATGAAGATTAAACATGATTTAATAAGGATATAGCTTAAATCAGAGAAGAGTATGACACTGCAGTGCTTGTACCTATCAGCCATCCCACACACCCACACCACAGGTTAGTGCTCCAAACCACTCTTTCTATCTCTCTTCCAAAGTCATCACTCCCCAAATGAATTCCATTAACTAAGCATAACCGCCTGGAAAATTTAACCCATTATATTCCTTTCTTCATATTGCCTTACTGCAATCTAGAAAAACCTCTAGATCCTCTACCCAGGGAAAGAGAAAAATAAGGACCACCTCTACAACCCAGTGCATGTAGGCAGTTAAAGCTGCTGTCAACAAGCAAACACTCTAACCAATAAGCTGTAAACTATTATGTGTTCATGTAACTGGTTCTTTGTTATTTAAACATAAGTGTAGATGCCATGTCTCCCTCTAGTCACACATTCACAGAAGCATAAATAAATATTAAAAGCTTATTATTCACATATTTATAGGTGTTTCTTTAAAAAATAGCAGAGAGAGACACTGTATACTGAGGCAGTTCTCTTCACCATGTTTCTCACCAGCTTTCACACCCCAAATTCCTAGTAGACTCTCTTTCCTTGCCTCACTCTCTTTTCACCAAATATTTTATCCAAACACATAGGCTACACTGTTTTTTTTTTCATATTTTTCATATTCAATTTTTTTCTAACAACAGAAGCTATCCTTCCTGATTTGGTGCTCATATTTTTAATAATTATCTCATATTCCAAGGCTGTCTCAATGAAGTAAGGCCAGCTCATTCCAAGCACTATAAATTTCCTCCAAATATTCATGCCTAAGAATGAAGCTAAATGCCCTATGAAAGTAAATCTTGCCTCTGCCTGTCTGAATCAAGTCTACTTTCCTGCCAGAGAATGACATAAAGCACCTTCATTCAAATGAAATCTTATCTTCACCATGATAGTGTAATGGTGACCTATGATGGGGAGCAACAGCTCATTTTGGAAGATTGGATAATTCACTTTTAAATGGCCCCGGGGTGAGACACTTGCACTACAGTTCAAGTAGCAACACAACCAGGCCAGTTCAGTTACTTTTCATTCTTTTCTTTAACATGAAATGGAACAAACAGGTCTGCATCTCTCTAGAACTGTGATTCTAGACCCTAAGTGTCTTGCAAACAACACTTGAATAAGAAAACAAGGATATGTATCTTGTGAAAAAGTAATATTAAGGCAAAAATAAGAATAAATATAGATTTAGAAGAGAAAATATTTATCTCACATAAGCATAATTCTACTAAAATTAATCTACTTTACATTCTCTTGTAGAATACCATATCATAATCAAAACATCTTACTTTGAATTTTTTTTATTGGATTTAGTATTAGCCAAGTAAATAATCATTACTTTTCTTTATCTTCACATTTAATAGTCCTGTT
This sequence comes from Otolemur garnettii, assembly GCF_000181295.1. NCBI lineage: Eukaryota > Metazoa > Chordata > Mammalia > Primates > Galagidae > Otolemur > Otolemur garnettii. The sequence goes on along the minus strand of NW_003852475.1, from coordinate 7,981,477 downwards.
AAAGTGATAATCCCTAAACAACAACAAAGTCAAGACTGATGGCAATTGGGCAGGATCCCCTGTGGCTTGGTTGTCCGGATGATGCAGCAAACTTTATTATGCACTGACTCCCCCTATAGACAATATCATAACAGGCAAGTTATACTTTCCTTCCAGTCAGTCAATTTTACAGCTATATTTATTTATTGTATTTATTTATATTTTTTCTATGTATAAATAATATATAATTTATTTATCTATATATAGCTTTATTATACCTACATATACATTTAAATAATTATATTTATATGACTACTATATGTGTATGTATATATGCATAGCAATAGGTACATATACTGATATACATATTCATGTCTACATATAGATATGTATGTATCCACTTATATATTTATCATCATATTATAGTTAGTTATATTTAAATGATTACAGTTAAATATAACTATATAGATAATGACAGTTAAATATTATAGTTAAATTATCATCTTTCTGAGGACATACAATAAAGCCCTTAGTTATGCATAAGACATTGGTCAAATCTTATGAATAATTAAGAAATAGCTCTTGGGCTGAATTCCTTTCTCCTCTATTAAGATTAATGTAGAGAAAAATTAGATCTATGTCATATCCATTATTAATAGTTTCCATTTCCATGAATACTCTTTGATGCTATCCTGAAACTCTAGAGCTTTATCTTAGAATTTTATGGTATCTGCACTGATACCATAAAAAGATGGCATTTCTGCTTCCTATTGTCCTCACTCAGCAATCAGCCAGAAAGCCAAATGTCTTCCCACCCTCTTAGTCTCAGATCCATAGAGGAGGCAGACATCCAAATTGCCTGCTTCTTTGTCTAGAATTCTGGGTGTCAGTCTAGCACTTTCATCTTGTCCAAGGCTGTCTTTGGTTTTTCTCCACCTGTAGGGTGCCCGACTTAGGACCAGTCAGATGCTTACAGTGACACCACAGATTTAAGCTGAGCTCTAGCTGTTTTTAAGTGTCACAATTGAACACTCCGTGTGTATTCCCCTTCAAGGGAGTCTTTAAGGAAATAGTCACTGGCTCATTACACAGAGGAAGTCCTGGTACAGAGTCTGATATTATCTTCACACCTGCAGATTCCTAGACAGCCAAGAAGACACTCCCTCAGTAGTCCCAAAGACTTCAACCAATTTGCTTTAACTTTATGATTTTTAGGCAAAAATTCAATTTTATACAGGCATATAAAAAGAAAAAGAGGATGTGACTGTCAAGGAATTATCTTAATTGAGCTAGATCTATTACAACTGATGCTTCCCAACTTAGGATGGGGTTATATCCCTGATAAATCCATCATAACTTGAAAATACCATTTAGTCAACAATGCATTTAATACACTTAACCTACCTAACAATATAGCTTGATCTATCTTATCTTAAATGTGTTTAGAACACTTAAACATTAGCCTATACTTGGGCAAAATATCTAACACAAAGTCTATTTTATAATAAAGTGTTGAAAATATCTTATAATTTATAAAATATTGTACTGAACATGAAAACAGAACACTTGTATGAGTAGTCACCATTAGTGTACATAGCTGAAAGCACACTGGGCCTGAAGAATGTCTGAAGACCTAAACTAAAATCAAATGTTGGATGATGGGGATGAATAGCAATAGGGTTTATCAGCTCTCTGTATTCTGATGAGGCCCATGAACAGCTGGTAGAAGGCCTTGGGTCATCAACACTTATTGATGCTTTAGCAGCATAGTATTCTTTATAAAAATATCAAGTTTTGAGTGTACAGTTTCTTCTTTTCATTATCATTCTACAAAGCTGGCAAGACAGTACACTGTGAACTAACAGTATTGGTTGTTTACCCTCATGATCACAAGGCTGACTGGAAGCCATGGTCCAGTCCTGCTGCCCAGCACTGAGAGAAAGCATCACAGCCTTGGAAAAGATCAAAATTTAAAATTCAAAGGACAATTTTTATTGAATGCATATTGATTTCCATCATCATATAGTAAAAAAAAATAGTCAAATCATTGTAAGCTGGGGACTGGTGTCAGCTTAACATGATATCGATTATTTGTATTTACTGGTGTTTTAGAAAACTGAAGATACTTTTGTAGGTAACCCTCTAGATTAGTTATTCAACCACTTACTTAGGGTATATTTTGGGGAGACATTGTTAGAAAATGAGAAATTATGCAAGGGTGGAATTCATTACTATTTTTCCAATAGCATTGTCTTACCCATCTGCAAAAATTATCCTACTACCAACATTTCCCTGTTCCTTTTGGATAAAGCAAAAGCTCACATTGGCAAAATTTCAAAGTTCTCACAATCTGCCCTTTCTCTCTCCTGCTTTCTAGTTTCCCATAACTGAGGTTTAAAATTCTAGACCAGTGCAAACTTATAATGAGCGTTAAGAGTTGAATGGTGGTCCTCCAAAAGCTGTAGCCACCTGAAACCTGTGAATGTGATTTTATTTGGAGAAAATATCTTTTTGGATATAATTAAATTACAGGTTTCCAGATTAGCTCATTTAGATAGTTCTTAAATCTTAAATCTAATGTGAAACCAAGGCAGAGGCTGGAGTGATGCAGCCACAAGCCAGGGAATGCCTGGCGCTGCTAGAAGCTGGAAGAGGAGGGCATAGAAGCTTCACTACAGACTCTAGAGTGGGCATAGCTGTGCTGATTTGGGACTTCTAACCACTAGAACAGGGAGAGAATAAATTTCTGTTGTTTTATAACACTATGTTTGTAGCCAGTTATTGTGGCAAACCTACAAAATTAATATAAGATCTAAATAGTAAATATGTTAGTCTAAACAATAAATATTACAGTCTCTGTAGCAACTATCCAACTCTGCCTTGCAGTGTGTAAGCAAGCATGGATTATATGCAAACAAATGAGTATGGTTGTGCTCCAATTAAACTTTATTTATGGCAAGTTGAATTTTCCTGTGTTACTTTTGATATTTTTTTGCACACTTAAAAATATAGACACCATTTTGCTCATAAATCATGCAAAAACAGGCAATGTGCCAGATTTGGCCTGCAGGCAGTAGTTTGTGGCCCCTGCTGTAGAATGTAATACACTTGATCTTAGCCAAAAGGCCAAGAAGTGACATAAAGTGTAATGGAATAGTGATCACAAAGGTGGGACAGCATTGGTCATTCAGATCATAGTCACCCTGGAAGCTGATTTGAACCATTTCCTCTTTAGAAATGCCCTGTATCTTCAAACTCAATGCTTGATGCCTTTATTAATCCACATGTGGATTCCTGTTAAGAGTCCTGTTAGTACCTAGTAGTAGATGGGCCTCTACCAGTGGTTGGTGAATCGTGGCCCTACTCCTAGTCTCTCTGTCAGCTCTCATCAAACTGACATCCTTTCCTTGTTAATGTCTTACAGTGGAAAAATTATTTAAAACCTTGTATAGATCATAAAATGAAATACAGTAGAACCTCTGTAAATTGACCACCCAAGGGAGTATAACAAACTGATCGACATACAACATGAGGTGGTAAACATAAGGAACTAGGCCTACCATACTGATATCTGCATGTGATGCATGTATGGTCTATGAAAATTAGGTCAACTTAAGGAGGTAGTTGATGTAGGGACTTAATAAATGTAGGGATATAGCCAACTATGAAGGTTCTACTGTATTATTGTGTGTGTGTGTGACATAATCCCTGAGAGATTCTGATTTTACTATTCTAAGGTGACCCCCAGCCACTGGAATTTCTAAGTTCTTTATAGGTAAAATTGGCTTAGACCTATCTGACACTGAGAAGCATTTGTTTCCAGGGATTCTAAACCTATGTGTCATGCCCTTAACCAACAGCCCTGTACGCGCAGCTGCAGAGGAATTTGTTCTCATGCCTCTCAGAATTCTAATATGGCTCACTGATTTACCAACACAATATTCTAACACACTGTCTTTTCAGTGCTCCAAAGGAGAAATGTTACAGCTGTCAGCAGCTTGACAGACTGTTGAAAACATAAAATCAGCTATGTAAATTAGGAATTATGAAATGCTATGAGGACTTTTCCTGTGATAGTGTAGAAATTACAAACTTTTTATCAGAGTTGAAAATTCAAAGAAATGCTCTACATATGAAATAAATGATGTAGAAGATATATAATATCTCATTCAAAAAAATCTGTTTCCCTCCACAGCAATTCAGTCACACTCTGCTCATATACTTTCACACATAAATCCCAGCAGCCTCACCCTTACTGCATATACAAAAAGCCTAATAAATATAAGATGGGAGAGTTATCTCTACTCTTTAAGGGAAGAGCCATAGCTTTGGAAGCTGTTTGGTCATTTTTTACTTTCCCATTTCTTCTCTCTCTTTTCTTTCTGGATCCCTTTGATTTATCCTGGCAAATATTGCCAATTACTGTTAACCTTCTCTTGGGCACTTTTTTGACAAGTGTGATGATGGCTAATGGCTTTGAATAAAGCATGTATTCCATGTCTGATATTGTCTTAAGATGATCGGTCTAGGGTTTTTGAGCCCACTGTTTCTCACACATTTATACAAGGGAAACTAGTATGATTGTATATAAAGAATGTAGGTAAGCCACTTCTAATTTATGCAAAGATTCATAAAAGATACTACTATATATAAAAATTAATCACAATCATTTTGTTATTTAGAAGCCTTTTTGAGCTTTTAGTATAAAGAGTACTAATTAGTTGCTTTGAAATTATTTAAGAGGCTTTTGTTAAAAGGGGATCATAAAACCATATCAACTAAAAAAAAATTTTACTTTCCAGAAGTGATTTAAGGGGATGTGTCTGATATCAGCATAATAATAATAAAGATGCACCAGTAAATAAATACAATGTCCTTAAGACACCCCCTTATAACTAATTTATAATCATTGGCTTACTAATAGCATGAAATCACATATAACTAGCATAGAATTCTAGATAGATCATCAGTATATTTCATCAAACTTATTGGTTTATTGATTTCTTCATAACATATGCCATTTTTATAATAATGATTCATATTTTCAAGTAATCTTTGTGAATATTTTCATAATTTACTTACTGACAAACTATTTTTTCTCCTTTCACCAGAACTCCAGTCTTGGGAATATGCAAGGGTATTAAAATAACTTAATAAGCAGAGAAGTTCTAAATTCTAGTATCTGAAATAGTGTCATCTATTTTGTACTGTGCAACACATAACGAACGATGCTACTTTCACTTTTTTTCCCCAGAACTTGGTGCTTAGCCCAATAGGGCTTGATTATCACAAGTAATAAAGAGAATAGGTTTTGAAGTCTAAAAGACAGATTTAAAATTAGGCCCTATTACTTACTGATTTTTTTTTATACCTTAAGGTATATCATTTAACTTACTTCTCTGTAAAATATAGTGAATTCACAAGTTGGGGAGTTCTAGGGATTTATGAGAAAGCAAATAAGTTTCCATTTTGTTGTTTTGGGTACAGACTAGATCACCAAAAACCTGGTAGTTAATATTATTCTCCTCATTTACACATAGTACACATCTGGGTTTGTTAATGGTAATGAGATTTCTTTTCATCTATTCTTCACATTGTTCACCACTATAGGCAAAAGACCAATATATGTCCACAGTATGAATTTCTATACCTCTCTCTCAAAAATGAAAAACATACAAGAGATAGTATCAAGATGATGAGCTAGATACAGGTGGTACGTGCCTCTTCCAAGAAGAGGAACTAGACTAAAAAGTAGACACATTTTGAACAGATCATCTAGGAGAGAAAGGTAAGATTCAGCAGATGTATCATGGGAAGACCCTAAAGAAAGTAAGGAGAGGGTTTTAGGCCGTTTGTCTGGAAAAGCTCCTTGGTGGGTGTAAACAGTAACAGAAATCTTGAAGGCTTCACACTCTGAAGTAAGCTTTTACAATCTTGGCTACAGGAGAAGCCTTAAACTCACCTTGGATTTAAAAGGGAGCTGCCTAGAGATACACATTTCCCATTGTGTTACTAAAGTTCTGGCTCTTGTCCCTGAGGCTACATTCAGAAAAACAAAGACAAGTGGTTAAGGAAAAGGAAAGAAGAGTTTATTAATTTGCCAGAAAATGAGAAGGATGGAGACTCCTATCTAAAATGCCATTGTCTTGGGCAGCGCCTGTGGCTCAAAGGAGTAGGGCGCCGGCCTCACGTACTGGAGGTAGCAGGTTCAGACCTGGCCCCAGCCAAAAACTGCAAAAAAAAAAAAAAAAAAAAAAACAAAATTTAAAATGCCATTGTCTTAATCACAAGCAGAAATATAGAACTTTTAAAGGTAGGGTGTTCAACTTCAGTCAACTGCTGTTCATGTGCAGCTAGTGATTCTGATTAATACCATTCCTGAGGAAGACCATCTTTCCATTAGAACCTTCCAGACAATTTCATTGAATCACTTCCTTTAATAGAAAGAACAAAGAACATTACCCTGTCCCTTGGACAACTGGACTAAGGTAAGAATGCAAGTTTTGGCTCAGCACCTGTGGCTCAAGTGGCTAAGTTGCCAGCCACATACACCTAAGGTGGCAGGTTTGAATCCAGCCAGGGCCTGCCAAACAACAATGATGGCTGCAACCAAAAAATAGCCAGGCGTTGTGGCGGGTGCCTGTGGTCCCAGCAACTTGGGAGGCAGAGGCAGGAGACTCGCTTGAGCCCAGGAGTTGGAGGTTGCTGTGAGCTATGCCACGGCACTCTACCCAGGGGGACAGCTTGAGGCTCTGTGTCAAAAAAAAAAAAAAAAAAAAAAAGTATGCAAGTTTCAATTGCCAAAAATAGTGGGGAAATTACAGAGACAGAAAACATTTTTACATGTTTTTTCAGGCCATCTGTTATAATTCTTCCAAAAAGGGAACCCATATTCTCCTGGGCATCCAGTCCTGGAGAATATCCAGCTGGGTGCCATTCTGAGAGCCTAGACACGGGGAACTACAGACAGAGTGGCTGCCACTGTACTGCTCTGAGAACGAAGAAGGGAGACCATGGGTTTCTACACAACTCTGGGAGGTCCCCACTACCCCACTATAAGCTAGTATTGAGGTTGAGATGATTGTAGATGGCACTGACCACTGCTTCTTGTTCATTCTGCTTGCCTGAAAAGGCCTCACTCTCTTTGATTGCAGGAACAGGGCATAATTTTGTGAGTTTAAAACTAGGCAGTACCTTGCTTTTGCGCCAAGTTCGGGCCAAAAAAGCTATGGCTGCTACCTGGCTCAAGAGAGAAAGGGAAGCTAGGCTCTTCTAGCTAGCTTGAGGAAGAAAGGTATGCCTAGGACAATATCCACTCCTATGCTATGGGCTGCTGAGACTGAGACATGAGTGGGTCACATTCCCCATAGCTTCTTGCCCATCATGCTCATCTGAGTGAGACTATACTTCTCTAGTCATAAGCCTATAGCCAGCACTACTCTGAGAGTTTAAGACTGGACTATAGCTCATCCTTGGGCTATGTTTAGGCCAGGTTGCAGCTGCCACCCAGTTAAAGAGAGACAGAAAAAACAAACTCTATTATGCATAACTAGGACAATATTCATCATCCTGGAATGGGTTGTGATGAAGCTAAGACACAAAGGGGTTGTACTCCCCACAGCTTCTTGTCCACATTGCATGTCTGGCTATCCCCTCACCCACTCTGGTTACAGGCTCCACCAGACTAACATGCACTTCTCATCAGAAAGTTTACAGGTCAAAAGAGAATGAGATGGTGTTTTCAAGGTGCTCAAAAAAAAAAAAAAAGTCAGCCAAGAATTTTATAACCTACCAGAATAAGTTTCACAAATGAAGAAGAAATAAAGTCTTTTGCAGACAGGCACATGCTGAGGAAATTGTTTACCACTACGGCAGCCCCATAGTAAATGTTTAGAATGCTTAAACATGGAAATGAAAGGTCAAAATTCACCATCATGAAAACACTTGAGAATATTAAACTCGTAGATGTTATAAAATGATGACACAAATTAGAATGAGAAAAGAATCAAATGGCAGCATGGCAAAATTTCATCAAACCAGAAGGACAAAAAGAGAAAAAGGAAGAAACAAAAAAGTTATGAAACAAGTAGAGAACAGGTAACAATGTGACAGCAATCAATCCTTACTTATTAATATTAACTTTGACAGTAAATGAGTTAGATGCCCCACTTAAAAGATACAGAATGACAGAGTGGATTTTAAAAACGTGATCCAACTATATGCTGAGTACAAGAAACTTACATCCAAAGAAACATATAGACTTATGGTAAAAGTGTGAAAAAGACATTCCACACAAGCAGAAACCAAAAGTGAGCATTAATAGCTTTACTTATACCAGACAAAACAGACTTTTAATCAAAACACTAAAAAAATTAGACAAATAAGGTCATTATGCAATGAAAGATAAATTCATCCAAAATATATAATAATCTTAAATATGTAGGTCACAATGAAAGTTTTGAGACAGACTGTGTTATGGTCTATTATTTTGCTTCCAAGAAACACAGTTAACAGCATCAGTTTCTGATTCATCTGTGCAAGTTTCAATTTGCTCAGCCTATTGGTGTTGCTGGGAGGGCTTCATTTTTCCATCTCCACAGATTTTATGTTTCTTGGGGGTTTTGTATTACAAAACTTTCATAATGGCACACATACATTTCCATGCAACATTGAGCACCTAGGTTCTAGTAACAAATACTACTGGACCTAAAGAAAGAGATAGACAGCACTATAATAATAGTGGGATCTTTAAAACCCCACTCTAGCACTAGACAGATCATTGACACATAAAATCAATAAAGGAACACTAGATGTCAATTAGACATTATACCCAATTGACTTAGCCATCTACAGGACATTCTACCCAACAACTATAGTATATACATTCTTTTCATAAGTTACATGGAACATGTTCCAAGATAGATCATATGCTAGTGATACCGGATTTTTGATACTGAATTTCCAGGCTCTTGGTCTCGGTGGCTCGAAGAATGAAGCGATGGACCACAGGATAGGTTTTATTCAACAGGTATAAGAGTTACAGCTCTCACAACAAGCCAAACCTCCTTGCAGAGCAGGACCAGTAGTAAGATAGGTTTATATACAAGTGTTACAGTTATTACAAAGGGGCAAACCTCCTTACAAGTGTTTATAGCTCTTATAAAGAGGCAAATCTCATAGAGCAGGATACAAGTGTTACAGAGCTAAACCTCTTTGCTCTTCTGCTCTTTCTCCTGAGATCTGCCAAGGTCTGTGCTCAGGCTCTCTGGCTTACATAGGGGCAGTTGTCCAATGAGCTTTTGGGTCTTGAAAATAGACTAATCAGGAGCAGATTTTGAAAACAAACCAATCAGGGATGCACTGGAGGAATTGCCAGAAGTCCACGTGAGGAGACAGTAGGGCACCAGTATCATCCCCCGCTTGTGTTTGGTTCTTTTGGCTACTAGAGCCTCTGTTGGGGGAGGCAAGCTCTCCCCACTTGCCTATGCTCCAGCTTGCTGGTTCCTCTGCCGGCTGCCACCAACAGCACCGCCAATATGGAGGTGGCCGGTCCTCCAGCCCCACTCGGCTGAGCTGGCTGGGGTGCCACTTGTCCAGTATCATTCCTCCCTCTCTGAGTAGAAACTCTAACTGCTATTAGGTAAAAAGGGCAAAGATTCAATCTAACTGCTTCCTACTGATTCCAGTGATGAGAGAAGGGGCAGTTAGGGTTTCTCTGGAGGGAAGAGTGATATAGGGATCAGTGATATAGGGATCTGTGATAGAAAGTAAAAGCAGTATTAAAAGGGGAATATATATATATATATATACATATATATGTATAATTAAATTCTTACATGATGAAAATAGAAAAATTACAAGAGTGATATAGTGATATAGGAACCATTTTTATTGTGGGTGGCATGGCTTGATGAGATTTCTGGAATATACATATTTGATTAGTATAATTAGTAAAAGGCCAAGGTAGGACCATGTTAGGTTAGAGGCATTTAGTGATGCTATTGTTTTTTAAATAATAACTTCAAACCCTCCTTAGGCTCACAAGAGTAGGTGGACTGTGCTTGGCTTTCTTCAGAGTATTCTGTAGAAGGTGGAGGGTTCTAGGCTTTTATTCGTGAATGATGTATCCAAGAATCCATACCTATAATTTTAACAGCCACAGAAAATAAAATAGCAGAAAAGGGATCTTCCCAAGTTGGGGTTAGGGAAGGAAGAGTTTTGATCATGACTAGATTTCTATTAAAGAAAAGCTCTTTTAGTGTTGATTGTGAAAATGTAGTTAGGGAATCAATGGATATAAATGGTTATTCCTGTTTTATTTAGTATGTTCCTCTTTTAAAAAGGGGAGCAGGACTTTTACGCATGATTAGGAAAGCATGAGAGAACAGTCAGTTATCCCAATTGCAGCTCAAAGGCTGAGAAAATTTGGTAACTAGCTTTCTAGACACCCCCTGTATAGTTATAGATTTAGGGGATAAAAGACCAGGGTTAGAGAGAAATATGGAAAAGGTTGCTCCACTGTCCAGGAGAAATTCTATCTCCTGGCCCTCCACTATAGGGCTAACCTAGGGCTCACCGAGGGGTGATGACACAAGCCAGAGCCATAAGAGTCTTCCCCTGGCACCCTCAGTCCAGTTTGGGTGCAAATGGGACCACTGTCCCGGGAGGCCTTTGCCTCTGGGGTTACGTCACTCTCCAGTGGTCACCCTTGCAGTCTGGACAGGGGCCTGGTGGCTTCCCCATCCATCAGTGCTGCTGGGGGCATTCTCTCTTGATGTGGCCATTCTGACCACATTGGAAGCACTTGTTCTTTGCCTCTTCAGCTTCCCTCTGCCCCTGAAAGGTGCCTGTGTATCGGAGGGCCATTACTAGAGCTGCCATTCTCTTTCAATCCCTTCTTTCTTTTTCCTCCTCTTTCTCCTGATCTTGGTTTAAAAAGACCATAGTGGCCATTTTAAGAAGAATCTCCAGGTTATGATCTGGGCCTAGAGCCAATTTCTGGAGTTTTCTTTGAATGTCTGGAGCCGCTTGAGTGATAAATTTGTCTTTTAAAATAATTTGGCCCTCTATGGAATCGAGTGTCAATTGGGTGTGTTTTCTCATTTCCTCCCAAAGCCACTCAAGAAAGGTGGAGGGACTTTCATTTTGCTTCTGGCAAATAGCAGATAACTTGGCATAATTCATAGGCTTTTTCTTGGATCAGTGCAAACCTTCTAGAATACATGTTAGGAAGTGTTTATGTGACCAGTCACCTTTCCATTCAGGGTCCCATTCAGGATTCTGAAAGGGAACTGCCTGTCTTCCAGTGAGGTATCTGTCCTTTTCTTCAGGAGACATACCACCATCAGTATTAGACATAAACCATAAATCACCCCACTTTCTTGCTTTATCTAGGACTTCATTCTTTTCATTAAGCATTAGCGTTTGATCTAGTAATAACATTATGTCCCTGCAGGTGAGGACAAAGCTCTGTATTAAGCCTTAGACCTCAGGGCATGAATTTGGCTAAAATTTTCTTGACATAGACAGATCTGTATATGAGTTTTAGACATTCTCTATGTTATAATATAAATTTAAAAATCAAAATTATATAAAGTATCTTGTTAGATCACAGTGAAATAAAGCCAGACATCAATATAAAGAGGAACTTCAGAATTATTCAAATATATATATGTTCAACACATGTTCCTGAAAAATCACTGGGTCAATGAAAAAATTAAAATGGAAATTAAGAAAGGTTTTGAAATTAATAAAAATGCAACATATCAGAATATGTGGAATAAAGTAAAAACAGTATTAAAAGGGGAAAATATATATACATATATATATAATTAAATTCTTACATGATGAAAATAGAAAAAATTACAAATTAACCACCAAAATTGCACCTCAAGAACTGGAAAATAAGGACAAACCAAATCTAAAGTTAGCACAAGAAAATAAATAACAAAGATCAATAAAATTGAGATTAAAAATATAAAGGATCAGTGGGAAAAAAAGTGAGTTCTTCAATAAGATAAAGGAAATTGATAAAGCACTAGCTTTTCCTTAAGAAAGGAGGAAGAAGAGATGCAAACAAGCACATTAGAAATGAAAAATGAGATATTACAGCTGCCACCGCAGAAATACAAAACACTGTCAGAGATTATTATTAAATGTACTCATTAACCAGAAAACCCAGAAGAAATAAATTACTTGAAATAGATAACTTCCTGAAAATTAACCAGGAAGAAGTAGAACTATGGTGCAGACTAATATGAGTGCTAAGATTGAATTCAGTAACAAAGAAATCCCCTAGGAATAAAAGCCTAAGACCAGATGAATTCACAGCTAAATTCTATCAAACATACAAAGAACTCTTGAAATTATTCCAGAAAATCAAGGAGAAGAAAAATCTCCCTAACTCTTTTCATGAGGTCAGCATCATGCTGATACCCAAACCAGTCAAGGAACAAAATCTGTAGATCAATATCCCTGATAATAATGGAAGCAAAAATTCTCAACAAAATGCTAGCAAATTGAATCCAACAGCACATCAGGTAGTATATCATGATCTAGTGAATTCTATACCAGCAATGCAAGGATGGTTTAACACACACAAATCAATAAATTTAATAGAACACACAAACTGTTTATTACAGTACTATTCACAACAGAAAAGATATGAAGTCAACCTAAGTAAAATCATAAAGTATTAGGTAAAGGAACTGTGGTAAATACACAATAGAATATCATTCAGCCATAATAATGAAATTATGTTTTTTGAACCAACATAACCAGTACTGGAGGCCACTGTCTTAAGTAAAACAACTTAGACACAGAAAAACAAATACCACAAATTCTCATTTATATATTTATGTTAAATAACGTGCCTCCTGGAAGTAGAGCACGGACTAGCTGATGCTAGAGACTCAGAGGTTTGGGTGTGGATGATAGAAAGTTGCGTACTGGGTAAAATATGTACCATTTTAATACTGAATGCCCTGGCTTTACGATTGTGTAAAATATCGAGGTAGCAAAATTGCACTTTTGTCCCATGAACAGATATCAATAAAAAATAAATGGGAAAATTAAAAGGAACTAATACCAATCTTTTTCAAAGTATTACAAAAAAATTAAAAAGCAAAAAATTCTTCCAAACTCATTCCATGAGGCCAGCGCTAAAACAAGATGCAGCAAAAAAGGAAAACTACAAACCATTCTCCCCCATAAACCTAGATGAAAAATCTTCAACAAAATGTGAACAAACCAAATTTAACAGCACATTAAAAATATCATTCATCTCAGAGATTTAAGAATGTTTCAACATATGCTAATCCACAAACATGATACCTCACAATGACAGAATTAAAGACAAAAAAAAAGATGAAGAAAAAGCATTTGATAAAATTTAGCATCCTTAATGATGAAAAATTCTTAATGAACTAAGTTTACATGAAATGTATCTCAATACAATAAAGACCAAATATGAGAAACCCACAGCTAACATCATAATGAATGGTAAAAAGTTGAAAGCTTTTTCTTTAAGATGTAGAGCAAAATGAGAATGCCCACTTTCACCACTTTTACTCAACGTATTACTGGAAGTTCCAGCCAGAGCAATTAGGCAAGATAAAGAAATAAAAGACATTTAAACTGGAAAGGAGAAAGTCAAATTGTTCTTGTCTATGGGCAATAAATAGAAAACCATAAAGACTCCACCAAAAAATTCTTAGAACTAATAAGTGGATTCAGTAGAGTTACAGGATTTAAAATCAACATACAAAACATAGTCTAACATGTACACAGCAACAGTAAGTTATAATAGCTATAGAAACGATACCTAGGAATAAATTTAATCAGTGAAGCAAAGATCACCGTAAAAAAACTACAAAATATTTATGGAAAAATTAAAGAGTACAATAAAGTGATGTCCCATATTAATGGATTAGAAGAATTATCATTGCTAAAATGTTCCTGATACCCAAAGTGGTCTGTGGATTTAATGTAATCTCTATCAAAATACCAATGACATTCCTTACAGAAATAGAAAACTTAATCTTAAAATTCATATAAAACTACAAAAGACCTTGAAAAGTCAAGGGTGCTGGCATCCCACTATCTGACTTCAAAATATACTACAAAACTATAGTAACCAAAGCATCATGGTATATCATAAAAGTAAACATTTAGACCAATTAGACAGAATAGAGAACCCACATTCTTACAGCCAAATGGCTTTTGATAAAAGCACTACAAACACACACTGTGAAAGGGATAATCTTTTCAACAATGCTGGGAAAACTGGATATCTATAGGAAGAAGAATGAAACTTGATCTCTTATCTTTACCATATTAAAAAAATCAACTCAAAATGGATTAAAGACTTAAATATAAACCCTGAAATGGTAACACTTCTAGAAGAAAACATGAAATCTCTCTGAGGAAGGACTTTTTGAATAAGACTTCCAAAGAATAACAATAAAAGCAAAAATAACCAAGGGAATTATACATATAAAATTAAAAAGCTTCTACACAACAAAGGAAACAATTAACAAATTGGAAAGACCAAGAGGTTATTATCTAGAATTATATGGAACTCAACTCATTAACAAAAAAGTCAAATAAAATTCCAATAAAAATGTGTAAAACATCTGTATATGTTTTACTTCTCAATAGATAAATGGCTAAGGAGTATAGGAAAAACTGCTCATCATTACTAATCATTAGAGAAGTGTAAATCTGAATCTCAATGAGCTATCACTTCACCCTGATTAGTGTGAATAGTATGAAAAAATGTAACAAATACTAGCATGGATGTACAGAAAGGAGAACACTTATAGATCATTGATAGAAGTGTAACTTGGTATAGCCATTATGGAAAATAGTATGGAGATTTCTCAAAAAATTAATAATAGAACCATCATGTTATCCAGGAATCTCACTATTGGATATATGTCCAAGGGAAATAAAATCAGTAAGTCAAAGAGATATCTGTACTCTAATATTTATTACAGTGTTATTCCCAATAGGTTGATTATGGAACTAACCTAAGTTTCCATAAATGGATGAATGAACAAAAAATATGTGGTATATTTAGTATATGCAAAATGGAATACTATTCAGCTGTAATGAAGAATGAAATCACATCTTTTGCAGCAACATGGATGGAACTGGAAGCTCTTATCTTAAATGAATCAACTAAGATATGGAAAGATCAATATCACATGCTCTCACTTGTAAGGGGGAAGCTAAATAATATGTATATCATTCCATACTTTGTTGTGTGAAATGATGGACAACAGAGACTCAGAGGGGTGGGAGAATGAGAGGAGTGTGGATGATGGGAGGTTGCTTGATGGTTACAATATGTGTTGCTTCATGACCTACATCCTGAGGCCCTGACTTTATTACAATGCAATATATCAATAAAAAGTTTCATTTATACCCCATGATTAGATACAAATAAAAAATAAATGAAAAAAAGTAAAATGTATGTGTGTATATATATTTTAAAACTCAATACATACTGATAATGTTTATTATCTTATTTTTTTATAATTGCAGTAGTCAAATATAAATTGAATATTATAATTTTAATACAATTTTTTTGTTTCTTAAAATGTATATACATTTTTTGGCACCCTCTGATTAAAAAAAATACAAAAGAAAAAATGAGAATGGATTTCACCAAGGGGGATTAATATAAGGCACAAGTTACTAATCTGAGGAATGAAAGAAGAACTATTGTTACTTATCTCATAGATATCATAAGGAAAATAACATGAAAATTCTATGCTTTCAAATTTGACAACTTAGATGAAAAGGACAAATTTCATTAAAACCATAATCTACCAAAACTTTCACAATGAGAAAGAGATACTCTAAATGGGATTGTATCTATAATAATAATAATCTTTCAAAATATAAAACACCAGGCTTAGATTGGTTTACTGTGAATAGTATAAACATTTAACAAAGACTTTGGTTAACTCTCTAGAATGTGTTTCCGAAAACACAAACAGAAGTTATTCCATGCTCACAGAAAGATTGTGTATTGTCAAGACATCAGTTCTTCCAAACAATTTATCCATCCATTCCAATAACTCAATGGTCTAAGTTATTGTATGGATATTGACAAACTGATGTTTAAATTCATGCAAAAAATGCAAAAGACTTAGAAAAGCCAGCATAGTATTGAAGAAGAACAAAGTCAACATCCTGATGCTATTGGACTTCAAGATTTATTCTCAGTACAGCAATTAAGATAGTTTGGTATAGGCAAAAGAAAAGACAAATGGATTAATGCAACTGAATAGGGAACCCCAAAATAAAACTGTACAAATTCAATCAGCTGATCTTTGCCAAAGAAGTAAAGGCAATTCAATGGAGAAAAAACAATCATTTTAACAAATAGCGTTGAAACACCCGGAGATTTACATGCAAAAATAAATCTAGTGACAGACCTTATGTTTTTAAAAAAACTTATCTCATAATAGATCATAAACCTAAATGTAAAACAAAACTATATGAAGATTTTAGAAACAGCATAGGAGAAAACAGAGGTAACTTTGGGCTTAGCAATGACTTTTTAGATATAGCATCATGAATATGACTTGTGAGAGAAATAATTGATAAAGTGGACTTAAATAAAATTAAAAGTTTCTTTGCAAAAGACTTGGTTCAGACAATGAAAAGATAAGCCACAAATTGGGGGAAAATATTTGAAAAATATAGATCTGGTGTAAGTCTTACACCCAAATATACAAAGAAATCTTAAAACTGAACAAGAAAACAACTCAATTAAAAAATGAAAAACCTAATAAATGCATCAGCAAAAACTATAAACATATGATTATTATGTATATGAAAATTCCTATATATGTCACTAAGGAATTGCAAACGGTGCTATTGCTACATACCTAGCAGAATAGTCAAAATTCAAAATACTGACAACAAATGCTGGCAAGAACTCTCACTGATTGCTATTGTGGAAAGAAGCTGAAAAAGCTCCTTGGGAGGACAGTTTGGCAGTTTCTCATGAAGCTAAATATAGGCTTATCATATAAGCCAGCAGTTAATGCTCCTAGATATCTCGTATCTGGTGAAAACATTTGTCCACCCCAAACCAGCACATGAATGTTTTGCAGCTCTAGTTGTAGTTGCCAAAAACTGGAAAATGTCCTTCAAAAAGTGGGTGAATAAACAAACTGTGGTATATCCATATAATGGAGTATTATTGAATGGTAAAAGGAAATAAGCTATCAAGCCACAAAAAGATGTAGAGGAACCTTAAATGCTTATTGCAGAGTGAAAGAAGCCAGGAGAATGCTGAAAATTATATGATTTCAACTATATGACTTATTAGGTTAGTGAAACTTTCCTCTATGATATTGTAAAGATATATGCAAGACATTAGGCATTTATCAAAACCCACAGAACTGAACCCTAATGCCCCTCATACACTTTAGCTGATAATAATGTATCATTATTTTTTCATCAGCTGTAAGGACTGTGCCACACTACAACAAGGTAGAAACACTAAAGGAAACTTGTGTAATGGGAGAGGGAAAGTGTGTAGGAACTCCATTTTTCTAAAGTAAAACTACTCTTAAAACGTAAAATCTGACTGGCATTCTTCCTTTCTTTCTTTGGGAAGCTCCACCATTCTCTCACTCCTTTTCTCCCTGCCCCCACTATCTTCCCCTCTCTCACTCTGCTCTAGCTCAATTTCTTATCTCTTCCCTCCACTATTTTCCCTCTCTCTAATATTAAATAAACTTACATTTTTATATTATGAAAAGTAAATCAAGTCTATTAACTGATAAATAAACAAACCAAAAAAAGCATGGACTCCAATAGAGGGCCCAGGTTGTTACTATAGTGTATCCCAGTCTCATTTCTTCTGAAGAATATAACTTCCTCATCATGACATTCAATTGCTGTAGTTAATCAATAGTCTGATGCTCCACTTGTACACTTGTCAGAAGAGCATCACTTTGTAGGAGACCAATAATTTGAAGTCAGTAGAGTATGCAAGGGCTCTGACAAAAAAAAAAAGAAATAAATAAAAAGATTTTCATTTTTGTGTTTTTTTTCTCATGAAAGAATTTTTATTTTAAAAAGATTTAAAACCTAATAAGGAAAGAAATAACGTCACGTCTACTGTAGCTTGAAATTAATACAAAATTAAGGGGCAGGATTGGTATAAAAAGAAAGTCTTTTTTATACACACAAAGTGAATCACCACCTTGTGCACAGTGGTGCTGGGAGTTGCAGAGCCTCGAGGTGAGAGAGATGCAGTGTGCCTTATTAGTTTTTCTATCTTCCTAAGGACATCTCTATCATGTTAATAAAAAATTTAATTAAATGAACAGTATCATCAACTTTTAGCTACATGCACACACACATACACATACACACACACACATGCACACTCATACCTAAAGACATTATTTGCTTTTCTTTCTTTCTTTTTTTTTTTTTTTTTTTTT
>NW_003852475.1:7922528-7963005 GCF_000181295.1 Otolemur garnettii | reverse complement strand
TTTTTTGAGACAGAGTCTCAAGCTGTTACTCTGGGTAGAGTACTGTAGCATCACAGCTTACAGCAACCTCCAACTCCTGGGCTCAAATGAGTCTCCTGCCTCTACTTCCCACGTATCTGGGACCACATGCACCTGCCACAATGCCCTGCTATATTTTGGTTGCAGCCATCATTGTTGTTTGGTGGGCCGGGATGGATTCGAATCCTCCAGCTCAGGTGTATGTGGCTGGCGTCTTAGCCGCTTGAGCCACAGGTGCCAAGCCCATTATTTGCTTTTCAATGTAAACCAACCGAGGAATGATCTCTCTGGAAAACAGCAACAATCTGGTACAGGCCTAGGACACTGATTTTTGTTGTTCCCTAAGGCCTAAGAGCAATTGTCCCTTTGGAGATCTTGAAGCCATGCCCTGAGTGACATTAGCGTCTGACTTTCATTCATCAGTGATAGCAAGCAAGGTTTCTTTTCATTTCATTCTTAAAGAGATTATATTATTTAGCAGAAAGTTGCATGTCTTGAGAGAGAAGCCTTCTTAGATGCAACTTGTGCTATATTAAAAGTCACACAAATATCACTAGTGTTCACACAGCAGGGGCAAGAACTATGAAGCTAATTAATTTTTGATTCCCCTAACTCCTAATTTATAAAGTATGATTTGCCTGATGTTGTCCTAGTTTTCAGAGAGATATTATCAGTTAAATGCTCCATACAAACTTAGTTTTATAGTAATAGTCTGCAATGGAGTTAACATCTGACCTCTTTAGTCTTTAATCCTTTGGAGTCAGTAAAAGCAATTAAAATTTCCCCAATGGAATTTAACACCAATTTTAAGAACAGATACGCAAGAATATGTGGCAGATATCTAGAATATTTGTGTTATGTTCATTAAAAAGGTAAAATTGCAAAAATAATGTTGTCTTTTTTTAAAAAAGGAAAATTAAGAAACTATACAGTATTTAATGCAATTCTACCTGATATGAGGCATCCTCACATAATTTACCTCATTTATATCTCCCAGCATTCCAGTGGAAAAACATTATAAATTTGTTACCATTTTCTTGAGAAAGCTAAAGCTTAAAAAGGATAAATAACCTTTAAAAAGTAAAAATATAAATAAATAAAAATGGGGAACCAGATGCCTAGGATGAAGTTCAGGTCTTATGTGTCTTGAATAAACCATTCTACCTCCAATTGCCAATGAGTTCACGATCTTCTCTCCTTTTTATCTCTAAAGACCTATTCCTTACCCCCTATCAGCCATTTCCTTTGGATTTGTCTTTTTCTTTCCTGTATTGTTGTATCTTTTACTCACCAAATAAGAAATTAAACCAAATAGCCTTTGATTCCTTCATTTCCTTTAGGGAAGGTGGCTTGTGATAACATGGTCCTAGGGGCAAAAAAAAGGCAAGTGACCAGTCTAATCACCTTGTAAACTGTATCTTTAAGTAAATTGATTGGTGACATATGCTAGAAAGAAGAGATTTATGCTGGAAATGCCTTTAGAAGGATCTCTGTTTTGACTTTTAGTAAACAGGACATGGAAACTATGAGACCTGGCTCCCCTGAGAACACAGCAGGCTCTGTATGGCTCTCCTTAAAGCTCCTCTCTGTCTGAGGAACTCTGTGACTCTCACTCAGAGACTTCATCTTTCTGGCCCAGCAATGCATCTCTGATAAGGAAGGAAGGACCT
Source organism: Otolemur garnettii (assembly GCF_000181295.1). Taxonomy (NCBI): domain Eukaryota; kingdom Metazoa; phylum Chordata; class Mammalia; order Primates; family Galagidae; genus Otolemur; species Otolemur garnettii. The sequence continues at coordinate 7,961,317 of NW_003852475.1, read as the reverse complement.
GAGGATATGCCTTTAAAATTCAGGATTTTATCCTGCTTTGCATGAGCCTCTTGGTAGCCAATATCCTGTAATATTTTTTAGTGTAACTTAATCCAGATTTCTGATTTGCATCTGATTTGACAATCTAAACCTGTATCTTAGCTAAATCACTCTTTTTTTTTTTAATGTGTATCTATGGCTGAAAAAGTGTGACTGGGAAGAACTAATAATGTTAGGAGCTCTAGAGTAGGTGTAAAGATCCTATAATTATGAATGACTGGTGTGTCTGTGTCCCCTATTTCTGTTTCTCACCTAAGCCTCATTCTAGGTGTCTAGAAATGTTTTCATGCAGTTATACAAGGAAGCAACCACTGGACTGCATGCCAGTAGCCCAAGAAACTGTTGGTATATTTCTGTCAACAGATGGTGAAAGAAAATGAACATTGTGAAGTTAAGCTCCAAGGGAATTCTAGTCAGGCAGGTCAGAGCTATTCAATTACATGGTAGTAAGAACTGAATTCTGCCAAATATGATGTGAGTAGACTGCTTACCAAATCACTCACCTACAGCAATTCGTTTCTGAAGGACTGAGCCTCACATCTATTGCAGGAAGCTTCCAATTTCTAAGTCACAGAGCACAGCAATAGCCTTGGTAATCACAAATAACTAATAAGATAAATAGTAGGACTTAGACCAGCTTGAATGTCTTTTTTTTTTAAATAATAGAGATTTGCTCATTATTTGACATTTTTTTAGATAAGCATTAAAATTAGCTTTACATTTTTGACCCCTTTATGCTGGGATATCAATAAAAATAGCAATAGCTACAAAATTTATTATACTGTTTGTGTCATTTGAATTCTCTGAGGAACAAACCTTCTAAATTTTTGCTGTTGATATATACCAAAGCTACTGATGTGTGTGTCAATTTAATACCTCAGTAATTAGCTTGTTAAATTTTTAGGATTTTCTCTTGGATGTCACAACTATAAAGTTATGTAATCTATGTAAATAATAAAACCCTTCACTCTTCATTCAATGTTTATTTTTGCTCTTTAACATAATTCATCTGTCCAAATGCATTGTATCATACTTCCAGGAAAAGGTTATTTTTAAAAGATCATGTTAGGGATTATTTTTCTTATTTTTCACTTAATTAAAAATGCTTTATTGTTTTCTCATTAATCATGCTGGTGTAATAAGTGACCTATAGTTTAAAAGGATTTATCCATTCCTATTTCTTGAAATTTTTATTTTTAATTTTTGTTATTAAGTATTATAAATATGTAAGAAGACACACAAAACATAAATGTACATACTGATAAATAGTTACAAAACAAAAACCTATGCAACTTTCAGCAAAGTCAAAGGAAAAAATTGCATGGTTTTTAAAGCCCAGTTCTTATATCCTCTCAATTATTACTCCACTTTTATCCTCAAAGTTAAGCCTAATTTTTCATGCTCTGTGATTTATTTTTTTACTCAACATTGAATTCATAGAATTCATCCGTGAGATCAAGTGTTCATTTTTATTGCTATATGATACCCATTGTACACTTTACTATAATTTACACATCTCAATTATTATTGATGGATGCTTGAGGATACTATACAAATTTTTGAGGATATTATAGAATAATGCTACATGAATATTCTTGTACACACTGAATAAACATCTGAAAGTAGGATTGGCAGATCTCCAGAAATGCACATGTTCAATTTGTGTTATTGTATTCAAATATGGTATATAAACTTACAAAGCAGTGGTAACATTTACACTCCCACCATCAATATGCAAGAATCTCAAATGTTTCACATGTGTGGCAAAACTTGGCCTTGTTGACTCAGGTAAAAATTGTAATGTTAAACATTGCAGAAGACATAAAAACAATCACTTGAAAAAGATGGAAAGAACAAATTGTCAAAATGTTCATTATGTAATATTGTAAACTTCAACACTACAACCATAATCATATCAAGTAAAAATGTCTGGATTAATAGAATGAACGAAATAGCTACTTGGTGGTGGTATTTTAACTTACTTTTTATAAATTAATATATCATGGAGCTAAACGTAATAGAAATATTGAAAATTTGTATAACATGATTATCAGGCTTGAGCCAATAGACACATATAAAATCCTTCCACTGAAATATTGACATATATATTCATCTGAAGCATATCCAGATGCTGAAAAATGAATTTGACATATCACATACACATACGCCAAACAATAACTAATAAAAATAATGGAGTAAAACACTTGTTGTGTAAATACTTTTGTCAATGATGACTGTATGAAATGAAGTGCGGAAAGTAAAATATAAGCAGTAAATATTTTCCAGTCCCTGAATTCTGATTCTCATTGCCTCTCTTTGGTATATAAATATAAATAATTCTAGCATTTTCTTTTAGAAATTTCTGCATAGAAGTACACAATTGTGTATGTAGCAAAATACAATCAAATATATTTAAATATTTTTATTGACTTCTTCATGTTTTACACTAATGTTCATAGTTTACAAATGATTCTTCCACTTAGTATTTTCACCTAATATTTAATATATCTTAAATTTAAATATGTATTATAAAATATGTTATTTGTGTATCAATTGTATATGTATATGTGTATACACACACACACACACACACACATATGTGCAGTAGGTAACTATAAGAGTTTTGAGAAAGAGTCTGTTATTATCCCTTACTTCATTTCCAAGAAACATAGTCAGCAGCATCCTTTCTGATTCACCCATCCAAGTTTCAACTTACTTGGCTTATCAGTGCTGCTGGGAGGACTTCATTTTTTTTCCACCTGCATGTGTTTTACGTCTTTTGCTTTTTGTGTATCTCAAGTCTTTCATAATGACTCATGCACAGAGGAGGTCCCAAAAGTCATCCATAAAGTTGCCATGTATTGGTAAAATGGGAAATTGTAGCTTCAAGTCTTTTTACTTACAAAATATTCATTACAACATTTTACAAAGAAGTGGCTAACACATACAGAATATTTTGTAAAAATTTTTAATGACTATTTTGTAAATAAAGGTACATTTAGCTACAATTTCCCATTTTACCTATGTATGGTGACTCTATAGGCAAGTTTTGGGACATTCTGTTTATCTTAATGTGTCAATATATACTAGATATGAAGTAAAAAAGCAAGTTGTAAAATATATGTTATAAATGTAGATATATGCGTTATACATGTATATATATAACACACACATATATATATATATACACACATTATTCTTTTTATAGCTGTGTAGATTTTTGTTACATAAATGTACCATGACTAATTTACCTATGAATAGTGTTCTTGTATTGAACACTATTTTTCTGTTGTTTTTCTGTTACAAGATAGGCATCAATAAACATTCATAAAACCCTCTCTGCATCTTTACAATGAATTTCTTGAATTTTGTACAGGCGCGTATGATTCAATCATCTTCTATAAAATAAGGAGTGTGAATCATCTAAACTAAGCTATTTAGAGAGTAGTAACCACAGATTGTCACTTAAAATATTTCTCCCAAAATTCGAGAAATAAATAAATTCAGGCAGAAAATCAAGGGGACTCTCTTTACAAACTAATTGTCCAGTAGGAGCTTACATCAGCTGCTTATCTGTGAATAAAGTAGGGCTTATGTGACTCATGAGACAGGACAAAACCACAATGGGCCTAATTTTGCTTGACACTCTTCCAATTAATTGTTCTTTTTTTTTTTTTAGGAACTAAAAATTAAACCTAAATCAAATTTTGGGTGTTGTATGTTGGAATGTGTGGTGGGGGACACATTCCAAGATCCTTAGTGGATGCCTCAGTTGGCAGGTATCCCAAACTCCATATACGTTGTTTTTTGGCCTGATCAACTACACAAGCTACCAAGTAACTGGCCAGATGGTAGGATTGGCAGTGTGGACATGCTGTACAAAGGGATGACTCCGGTCCCTGTTGGGCTGGAGCAGGATGGCATGAGGTTTCATCATGTAGCTCAGAATGTTCCACAATTTAAAACTTATAAATTTTTTTTTCTGAAATTTTCTATTTCAGTTTCCATGGTTAATTGCAGATAACCAAAGCCATAGAAAGCAAAACCACAGATAAGGGGGAACTACTCTTTTGTAGATGTGATTTGATTACTAGACTTTTGGGTTGCTAGGATACTTGTAATTTAAACAAAAAGCACAAGTTGGATAACGATAATAGTTATTTTTAAAAAAGTGATGTTGAAGACATTTTTACTAACAATTTTGACCCTTAAATATTTCTTGTGCCCACTACTTAATATCTTCCCTCAATTTTCTCGTTTCAGCTTCTCAATGCTATCTTTCACAACATTGGAATCATATTGTAGTGATGTGCTTCCCCACCTTTATTCATTATCCTCTCCTGAGAGAAAAAACTTAAGAGAATTTAATTTAAAATCATCATTATTTAATTGAAATGTTTAATTAAATATATTATTTCTAACAAAATTAAATTTATTTTCTCTAACAAGAGAAATTAAATACCAAATAATAAAATTTTGTTGGCTAGGTCTGCAAACAATTCCGCAAAGCATTCAAATATCTGATTCCTATCCCCTAACCCGTTTTCACTCCCTGAAGAAATAGTGCCCCCAGTGAAAATGCATGCTGTAGTCTTCTGTGGTCTCTCTGTTTCTTATTCTTGCCTCTTCCAACCAATTCTTCATACTATGGCTAGGATTAGCTTTCTAATATGTATATCTGGTGACATTAATTCCCTACTTAAAATTCTCATTTAGTTTTTGACACAACTTTATAAAACACAAACTCCTTATAAGACTTTTCAAAATTGGCTCAGGCATTTCTTTTCTTTTCTTTTTTCTTTTTCTTTTTTTTCTTTTTTTTTTTTTTTTGCAGTTTTTGGCTGGGGCTGGGTTTGAACCCACCACCTCCAGCATATGGGGCCAGTGCCCTACTCCTTTAAGCCACAGGCACTGCCCGGCTCAGGTATTTCTTTCCACCTGAGTTTGCGTCAATATGAATTAACAGCGTTGCTGAACCAGCAATGCGTCTTCACGCGTTTACACGCTTTACAGGACTCTGCATATGCCTTTTCTCTCTGATTAGAATGCTTGATGAAAGTTTTCCTCTTGACACACTTCCAATATGTCTTTCTAATGACCCCTGTACGCTGTCACCTCTGCATTGAGTCTTTTCTGATGCCTCTCCACACACTTGGTCACTTCCTCTGTTTTGCTCCAACTGAGACCATTGTTATTATACTGCAAAATTTCTCTATTACAACCTCAGTATTATTCTATAAGCTCTATTAATGATTACCTCTCCTTCCCGCTATACTCTGCGTTCTCACAACATGGGGATTGCCTCTTATTAGTTTTTGCATCTGGACTGCTGAGCACTAAAAATTGACAAAACATGTATGAAATTGGAATGAATAGGGGTACATCTTTATAGTTCTGGTGGTAATATTTTATGTTTCCTAATGTTTTACTATTTCCTTAACTAGTTGCTGTAGTAATCTCATTAACTAATTCTAAAAAAAGAATCATACTTCTTAATGTTCCTTACACTTCCTACTTCAGTCTTACTAGAAACCCTAAACATTTCTGCAATGTCCCTTTCCTCAGCTCTTTCCTCCCTTAAAGTGTTCATTGTTCTCCATGTTCTATCGATCATAATTGTTTCCTCATTTTGCTAGCTGCCCACTTTGTTCTTATTTACACACTTGCTGCTCAACTTATCCCATGCTATTTCTGAAATACCTTCTCATAAACAAATCCTACATTTTTCCTTCAGCGAAAATCTTATTTTCATCTGTTTCCTCATCTAATGGGTTTCTTTTTTCTCATAAAATCTTCTTTATAAATTAAAGCATATGTTTCTCAATGCCAATAACAGAATACTATGAGCAATGTGCATGTTTCATTAATTCAAAAGGACTAAAACATCATTCTAATTGTTTTATGGAATGATGCTGCCACTTGGCAAAAGCTATCAAAAGCCAGAAATGTTATCTTATGACAAGATTTCAGCTCAAGACAGAAAAATCAAAATGGGAATATGAAGACATATATTTAGATGTTTAGTGCAGTGTTTATCACAATAGTAAAAATTTTAGATACAGCTCAAGCATTCAAAATAGGAACTGTTATATATCAATGCGTATATTCATGGTTGCTTGTATATATCATATAGCCATTAAAACTTATTCTTCAAAGACCATATACAGATAATCTGTGACTAACAATGGTTCAATTTACATGTTTTCAACCTTAAGAGAGGTTTATTGATGTTTTAATACATTTCAACTTATGATATTTTTGACCAACAATGGGTTTACTGGAATTTACTCCCATCCTAAATCAAAGAACATTAATGTTATATCTCAGGCAAATATAGTATGATCCAAATTTTGACATAATTGCTATGTTCTTAGGAATAAGATCATAAATAAGCAACCAAACCACTGTTCTTTCTTGAAATATTTACTCATAGGTTTTATTTTTTCTATTTTTTCTTATTTTCAAAATATTTTGCAATATGCATGTACTACTTTTATAACAGACAGAAAATATATCTGCAATTTATTAATAAATATAACATAAGAAAAATATGTCATTAGTAAAAATGCACAAATGCCTTGCAATCTTTTGGGCCTTCACAGATTCCTCATGTGTGTCTCCTTGTGCTGCATAAAGTATATTGATATAGACATCATATCAAAAGGGATGTTTTCTAGAATCACAATTGGTTGGCAACTGTGGTATAAAATTTGATAAACATTTAATAAAAATTAGAAAAGTTTAGTTTCTTGTCTTAATTTCTTATGTCCATGTGTGAACAAAGATTTGCATGAAAGGTTAACATTTCAATGAAGCATCAGCCCATACATGAACACAGACTGTGTTGTGTTTGTTTTCTGGAATTATACAAAAATTATTTCACTTCTCACTTTCATTGTTACCTCCTGGGGTGCATAATAGTAATGATAAAATCTTTTTTTAGTGAACCAATTATATATCAAAAATCCAAATTAGTTGACTCTCACCAAAGAGACAAAACATTTGTTGCTTTTCTTCTTTTTCTTTTTTTCTTCTTACCTTTCAAATACTGTGAGTTATTTTATGTCAGGTTTTATCAAATTGGTTTCATTTTATATTATTTAAACCTTTCGGAGACAGTCAATTTGTAAATTGTCTACATTTTAAGGAAACAAACAGCAAAGTAGAGCTCAATGTGGTGTCCAACACATTTTTTTTGCACAAAATTGAAACCCCAGTCTTTGATTGAAATTCAAAAAAAATCTTTCCCTGTGACTTTGAGAATTATTCTACTTTAAAAATGTTAAGTGGCTATACAGATCTTTCAAGCAAGCTATATATTCAGTAACTAAAACTTTCATCCTTTCATCCCTGGGAATATGGTTATTTGGTTCTAGCTAAGAGTTAATAGAGATTAGTGAATTATTGATAGTTATTATTTACTAAAAGAAAATAAATCTCCTGGTTCACAATTATAAAAAATATACTTTTTCCACACTTAACTATGAACGAGGATAACATATTTCCTGTTGTCAGATGTACAGTTCTTTATATTTGTGTGCTCCTTTTGTTTTATAGGAGGTGAACTCCTGCCAGTGTTATGTATTCCAGCCATGAATTTCATTGTTAGGATTTTACTATTTTCTATAAAATTCCATAAGGTACAGAACTGCTAGGCTGGGATTTCTTCCTCTGGAAGCAGTAGAATTCAAATGGCATAGAGAGGAATTTGATGCTCAACTCTTAAGGAGAAACTCTCTACTCACTGAATTTCCTTACAATTATGTTGGAGCCATGTTATTACTTCTGGCCTGAGTGAGCAGAATTAATGCCATTTCTTGGCAGGTGTACATTTCTCTTTCTTTCCTGTTGCTATGAGCTCGGAGGCTACATGCTTCAGATGTCAAAGTTAAAAGATGGAGAAAGACTGACTCACCTCTATCTGATGCTACTGGTTTGTTTGACACCACAGCACACAAAACCTAACCTAATACACTCATGCCCTACAATTAATCTGACCTCTGCTCTTACTTTAAGTGGTATATGCTAAATTGGTGCCACAGTCATTAACTCTAACCAAGACACTGCCAAGATAAATTTGAATAGAAAAGACAAACAAAGCACATTTTAAAACAAGATGAAATCATTAAAAATCTGATGCAGGTACACATAACCCACAAAAATCATTCCTCCATTTTTAATACTCTAAGTTATTAATAGTCCTGAATATTGAAAATATGATATAAAAAAGCAATCAAGTAAATGGCTTGGGGTACAATGTAAATACTAGATGAAACTATTAATGTGTCACTAGTCTGAAGGGTACCTAAAAGGAAAATAGCAGCAAAGGACATTGTCACAACAGATCCTAGCAAGAAAGAGGTGACTGTTACCTTTTCACAGATGAAGACCTTCAGGATCACAGTTAAGGAACTGGGCAAGGATCACACAATTAAACATACATAGTATATCCTAAATGTTAGATTAATTATAGTCACTGTCGGTAAGAATCCAGTTGAATCAGAGCATACCACGCTACCCGGAACCACCAAGTAAAACCTCTGGCAAAGTGAAAATAAAAAACTCAGAGAGAACAGATGTGTTACAGGAGAACATGCTGTTTTTATAGGCACTAAAGTTTCTCTTAAAATAAATAGTCATTTAAAGTCTTTGAGTCATGGCTGGAGAAGCACCACATGGAAGTGATAGAGCAATTAAGTGTCCTGTGGGAGAACGGAAACCTGGAAGAGATTCTCTATAGACAAATCTTAGATGTACAAAGTAAATAGTCTGTAAATAGCAGATTGAGACCTTTCTGAAATTGGATCCATAATAACATAGGATTCTATAATATGCTCAGTCTTGTCTTTGATCGAGCCTGACTAGGGAAATGAAGAAATGAGAGCCATATTTTAACCTTTGTTCAATCCCATTCCTCTTTCTCAGTTTATTACAAGTGATTGGTTTGTTTCTGACTCTGCATGAATGGTCTTATCACTCCATGGCAACCAAATGGAAAAGTTTTTAGAGTTTTAGTGAAAGAAATTACAATGCCCTTAGATGTGAATCCTATTTCTATTTCTTAGTCGGGCATCTCTGGTTAAGACCCTAGGTTGGTTGAAGGCTGTTTCCTTATTTTTCATACAGTAACAATAACTTCTACTCATACGGTTCTTGTGAGTATTAAATGGATTTGGGTTTGCAGACCCTCAGCCACAACTTAGGACCTCAATATTATATTTTTTGTGTCTTGTGAAAGAAGACCAATCATATACTCAGGTTCAAGGTAGTCTGGAGTGAAGTTCTGAAGTAACTTAGCACTTCTGTTCTAAAACTTCCTATACTATATATTTAATGGATTGCTAGAGTTGCAAGTGAGAGATAGTTTGGGGATTACAGTATTTTTAAACTATTTAACATTTTATTGAAAATTTAAACTATACTTAATATTAACCATACCAGTTTTAAAGATTGTTGCAATATATACTCTTAAATGGATATATATTTTTTTCAGCATAATTCAATGCACTGTTCTTATATCTCACCTGGATGTGTAACATAAATTTGAAATGTTCAAACCAAACCTATTTCCCTTCTTCCTCCAATAAAAACACTTCTTTCATTTTTGTAAATATCAGTTCTATACTTCTAGCTGCTAAAAGCAATATTAAATTTCTTTTATCTCATGTTCCAAAACCAAACTACCTTCAAAATATCTTATTCTTCCAACTACCTTCAAAATACACCATCTCTTCTGTTTTTATTAAAGTACAAATCATTATTGAATTTCATGTGGATTATTCTAATTAAACCCAGAATTCTCTTCCCCACATTTTCACATTACTCACCCTCTCACTTGGGCCACTCACATATTGTCTTCTCATTGAAATGTTCCTAATCATATTTCATAAAATACGAACCAAACTACCCGCCCCCCGATGTCCCTATCCTCCTGACCCTGATTTCTGTTTCTCCACTGCACTTAGCAGAATGTGCAATACTGAATATTTTCTTGTTTATTTATGAACTATTTGATTCCCTACTTATATTTTCACTCTCATATTTTTAAAATAAATTACTAAATTTCTCTTAAAATAAAGAACAGTGCTGAGTCTGTATCTTCTCAAAAACCATTGATTGAAAGAAGGAAGAAAGGGAAGAGAAAAATATTTTTCTTCCTTTTTCTTTGTTTTCAGATTTCTAAAAACAAACATGCTTTGGAGATTAGGATCCAGTTCTATCATAGTTTCTCCAAGATATCTATCAGTTGTCTTGCAGAGAGAAAGAATAGATGGATTCACTTTTCTAATAAAGCCTCAGACTTTTCCCCCCTAACACTGAGAGCAACTTAAACCTTGAAGGTATAATATAGCCTTAGTAGTTTGCCAGGCTATTTTGCTGATTCTGTAAGGCACAACCTCCTACATTAAGGGGATCCTGAAGGTTATACATCTGGATTACCTCATTGGGCAATAAATCATCTGCCAAGTACATTGTGAATTGTGTGTCCTCAAAATGTGAAAACTAGGAGTTATTTTCTGTCCTGTGGTAATTTTGTCAAACCCTAAGGGACTTATTTATCTTGTCAATAGTAATCAATACTAAAGGTAAATTAAGGGACACAGATATACATTTGATATGAGAAAAATGATATTGGAAACAAGGAAATAGTAGATGGTAAATAGCTTATTTTTATTCCATGTGATAAAAGAACTACTGTTTCTTGATTGCCTACCATATTATGGATAATTTACAAATCTTAACCTACAACATCCCTGTGAATTAACCATTAGTATTCCTATTTAATAGTTTAAAAAAATCAGACTGGATAAAGTTAAGTGTTTGAATCATGAATGTACATAAAGTTCTTGTTAAGGCTAGGAATCAGTCCACATGTATCTGAGCTCACAGCCTGTAAATTCTCTTGAACATCCCATCTTATTTCAAAGTCTTGCCTGCAACATCCCTTTATCCCAATGGACTAACTGGCTTGCCTCTGGAGAAGACATTGAAAGTATGTCAGAAAACATACTGTTCTATTGTTAAAAAGGAAAGATTGCTAATGCTAGAATAAAATAAAATAATCCAGAATAGGATATCCCTATGCAGCAAATTAGGTTTAAAGGAGTTTAATGTACTTTCAAAGTAATATCCTAGCCATCCATTTCACCACTTCCAAAATGTAAGATTAGGAAAATAAATTAGGAATTACCTCTCATTGTTTTGTAGAATGAGGTTCTATAGAGTTCATGCTGAATCAGAGAATGAACTCTATGTAACACTCATTAATTTTAGGAGTTATTGCAGTCATTAGTTTTTGTCAATTCACAATTGCTTTAAGTGAGTCTAGGATATTTGAGTTTTTCAGGTTGTGCTACAACTACATTTGTCTTAAAAATGTAATGCTTTGTCATTTCACCTGGCAGTTACTTAGCTTTTCCCATACACAGCATTTGGCACTACTCATAGGAATAGTAAGTCTTTTCTTTCAAAACAGTCAGTTATTTCTTGATCTTTTTAGCATGATACATTTTTCCTTATGGGTAGTTAATAAGCCTTTTTGATCAACATGGTCAGTCTGAAATTGGAATTAGTTGTTTATGATATAATTCACTTAAGATATATCTTCTGTACATAGGCTATGTTTTGAATAGTATAGGTTATAACGTGGGTAATGAGAACTATGTCATGTGTTTTGTGCATACTATGTTTATCCTTACTACATGCTGTCTGTCATGTGAGTACGTGTCTCTTCATTGAACTGAGGAAAATGCACGCAGCCCTAATAGATTGTTCCTGGCTCAAAGAACACTGGATGAGCTGGTATACAAAGCCAGGTCTGAATGCCCTAGAGATTGCATTCATTGTCCCTAATTCAATCTCTCTGTAATTTGAAATTTTTATCCAAAAATAATGGATAAAATATAATGATAAAATGATGCCTATTTAACTTAATACACACATAGTGACTGTGAAAGTAAAAGAAAAAAAAGACCTTTTTTTGTTTCCCCCAGAAATAAAGGATGCTTTCAGTAATAAGGAAACCACCATAAAATTAAAGTAAAAAGACTTAAATTTATTAGGTCACATCTAGACATACATGAGCAAAAAAAGTGAGAAAAAAAGTCTGTCTGCCTCTGTGCAGCAACCTTCATCTCCCTGAAAACTGTGCAGTTACATCGCAGGGGAGTGTTAACCGTGCGTTCCAGTAGGAGCTGACATTTGGCAAATGAAACTGCTAGTTAAAAGCCTTACTTTGTGAGAACAGATTCTTATTACATAATATCGCCCCGAGAGCAAGTCGCTGCTCCCCAAACTTACTAAATCCTTCCTTTTGTCAAACTGCCATTTTTATGGATTTCACATACATGGCATTAGGCTTCAGGTGATGGAATTCAGTCTGAGCCATGTGGTTCAGAATGGTAATTGCACGTAGGCCATGCATAGCTGTTACCAGCATTGCTGCTACTTCATTTCCCCAGTAAAGTGGGAAAGCTAAACTCAGGCAGTGTCACATATTGGAAGCAATAAAATTACATTTCTTGGACTAGTAGGAATATTGAGAAAAAATAACGTGAGTAAGGCAAACTCAGGCTTCTAACCTGGACTAGTATATAATTTGAGACCAAACATGGGAAAGTTCCATGCATAATTGATTGTCTTTCTAGTGCCAAGACTGGATAAAGGCATGGAGGAGAGTAAGGAGCAGAAGGCAGGGCCTGTCTACAAGACAGTACTGAGCAAAAGTAAATTTTAAATCAATGCCTGTGAGGTATGATATATGTCCAACATTCTTCGTTTATTTATTTATTATTTATCTTTTTTTTAGAGACAGAATTTCACTTTATCGCCCTTGGTAAAGTGCCATGGTGTCACACAGCCCACAGCAACCTCCAACTCCTGGGCATAGGCAATTCTTTTGCCTCACCCTCCCGAGTAGCTGGGACTACAGGCACCTGCCACAACGCCTGGCTATTTTCTTGTTGCAATTTGGCTGGGGCTGGGTTCAAACTCACCACCCTCAGCATATGGAGCCAGTGCTCTACCGACGGAGCCACAGGTGCTGCCCTTCTTACTTCACTCATTTAAAGAGCACAATTTGATGAGTTCTGATGGATGTATACTTACAGAACCATCAGGATATGTATTACCCCAAAAGCTTCCTTATACCCTTTGACATCCCATTTGTCCTCTGTTCCCAGACACCAAAAAAAAAAAACCAAACCAATCTTTTTATCACTATAGATTATTTCGTAGTTTTTATAATTTTACCTAAGTGAAGTTATACAGTATATACTCCGTTGTGTCTGGCCTCTTTCACTCAGCATATTCAATTTGTAAGTTATTCATATTGTTGTTTGTACCGCAATAGTTCATCCCCCCTTTGTTGTTGATTAGAATTCAATCATCTAGAATTATGTATGGTACTTTTCTATTCAACTGTTAATGGATATTCACTATTTTATGAGCTATTTCCAGTTCCCAGCTCTCATGAACAAACCCGCAAGGTACATTCACATACAAGTCTTTGTGTAAATATATGTTTAAATTTATTAGGGGCAACACCTAAGTAGGGAATAGATAGAAGAGGTTGAATGCTTAAGATATTGCCAAATCATACTGAAAAGTTTCTGAACAATTCTTTATTCCTTTCAGCATTGAATGAGAATTCCGTTTGCTTGATTTCTTCATTAGTACTTAATATTGGCAATATTTGTACTTTTAGCCTTCTGATGGGTATGAGGTGATGTATTCCTGTGGTTTTATCTTTTTACATTATTTTTATTGAGGTATAGCATTCATATAGACAATTATACATTTGGATAAATTTTCATAAAATGAACATATGATGTAACCATTAGCCAGATCATAAAATGAAAGGGAGGGTGCTAGGGTATATACAATATAATGTGTTAATAGTGATGAATGTTTTAAAGGAAACTAGAGTGAGAATTTGAAGATTTGTAGGGGGTGTTATTTTAATTCAGATAGTTTGGCTAAGTTTCTTTGAGAAAAAGGGTGTTGGAACGGAGAACATCTGCATGGCAGAAGGGAGCAAGCCCTTCCTGAATCTGCGGTAGATGGACCCCAAGCAGAGGGACAGCAAGTACAAAGGCCCAGAGACCAGAGTGTGCTTGTGTGCTCTGAGAGGAGCAAAGATGCTGCTTAAGAAACATTTTTATTTTCATGTTGTCTCATTTTTCTTCTTCTAGATTAACATTTTTTATTTGGCCTGCTAGTGATGAGTTCTTTCAGTTTTCTATGTCTGAATTTTTTTTCTTAAATTCTCTTAAGTTTTGAAAGGTATTTTTGCTGAATTTGGACTTGGGTATTGACAGTTTTCTTCTTTTGGTACTTTAAAGATGTAGCTCCATTACTTTCTCATTTGCATTATTTCCACCAGCAGTCTGATACATAATTTATCTTTTGTGCCTAATGTGCAATTTTGTCTGGCTGCTTTTATAATTTTCTCTTTATCCATGATTTTGAGCCATTTAATTTTGAAGTATTACACACTGTGGTGTGATTTTCTTGTCCTTTCTTGTTCTTGGGGTTTCTTGAGCTTTTGAGTCTGTGGACTTGCAGTTTTTACCAGACTTATAAACTACTTCTTAAATATGTTTTATCTTCCTCTGTCCTTTGAGAACTTTAATTAGCATATATTAGGTCACTTGCATCATCGTTTGCTGATGCTGTTTTTTAATATCTTATTTTGTGCTGTGTTTTATTTTGGATATTTTTCTATTGTGTTTTCAAGTTTAGTAATCTGTTTGTCTTTGATATGAAATCTGTAATTAATCCTATCCAGTGTATTTTTTATTTCCTGCCTTTTAGTTTTTATTGCTAGAAGTTAGATTTGGATCTTTTTTTGTGTTTTCCATGTTATATTTAATTTTTGAGTGTATTAAATCAATTATAATAACTGTTTATGTTCTTGTTTACTAATTCTGGTATGTACCAGTTATAGGTTTATTTCAATTGTTTGACTTTTCTCCCCATCATAAGACTTGTTTTCTGGTCTCTTTCTCTCTGTGTCTCTGGTAACCCTTGGGCTGATGCCTAACATTGTAAACTTTACCTTGATAGGTGCTGGGAATTTGTGTATTTCTACATATTTTTGAGTTGTGTTCTGATAATGCAGTTGACTTACTTGGAAACAATTCAATCCTTTCAGATTTTAATCTTCAGATTTGCTAGTCTGGGAAGAAAAAATGCTCCCTTCAAGACTATTTCTCACTACTGAGATATATGTTTTTCATGTACTCTATGCAGTACCCAAAAGTTCTCTTCCCAATCTTGGGTAGTTACTTTATAAACACATGCTGATCAGTACTCAGCAGAAAGACACTTGGCAAAGTTCTTGACTAAACTTTCTGTCCCATTCTAGCCTATGTACTACTCAGCCCTGCAAACTCTAGGCATCTTGGTCTCTCCGGACTCTGTCTCTTCAATTCTAGGACTCAACCAGGCTTTGCCTGGTTTCCCTACCCTGTCACCCTCCCTCCAATGTCATTGTCTGGAAATTCTGTCAGGGCAGTAAGCTAGAACAATCATAGGCATGCCTTGTTTGTTTTCCTTTGGTGGGGGGGGGGGATCATAATCCTTCATTACTTGGTATCCATTTTTTTATATAATATTGTTGCATATGTTTTTTTTGGGTTTTGGTTGATGTTTCAAGTGGTAAGATAATTTGATACCTGTTAGTCCATCTTGATCAGAAGTGGAAACCATCTCTCACAGAGGTATTCACTCCAATTCTGTGATAATTAGTGATACTGACCATCTTTCCACATACTTTTTGGCCACTTGAATAATTTCTTTAGCACAATCTCTCTTAAAGTATTTTGCTCATTTTTAATGAGATTTCTTCTATTATTGACTTCTGAGAATTCTTAATATACTCTGGATGTAAGTGCTTTGCTAGGTCTGCATGTTGCAAAAGTATTCTCTTCTGGTTTTTATCTTTTGTTTTCTTAACATCTTTCAAAGAGCAACAGGTTTTAAATTTAAGAAGGAAAATATAACAGCTTTTTTAAATGATGCTCTTTTTTTCTGTATCCTAAAAATTCTTTGTCTACTTTCAAGGTTATAATTTTTTTTCCTTTATTCTACCTTCGTTTGTTTCAGCATTTGCATTTATGTTTATTATATACTTCAATTAATTTTAGTGTGTGTGTGTTTGATGTTAGGTAAAGGTTAATGGTTTTTTTTTGTATCAAACATTCCAGCACAATTTGTTGAAAATACATCCCTTTCTCCTTGAATTGCGTGTTTCCCATAAATCAGTTGGCCACAAACATATGGCTTTATTTCTGAACTCTGTTTAATTCTACTTATGTATATGTTTATCCTTTTATATTATCACACTATCTTTATTTATGTAGCTTTAAATTAAGTTCTGGATTCAGATATTAAAATCGATAAATTTAATTGAGCAAGAATTACTTTAGCAGTTGCTGTGTCCCTAACTCAGAGTGAGATATTGTGGTAACTGAGATAATTTGACCCCTTTTTAATACCCTTCTCAACTCACAGCATACAAAACACATTTACATATAAAATAAAATTTATGAATAATTACACTAAAATTGTTAATATATTTTAGGATTCTTCATGAAGCATTTGTTCATTTTTAATATGCAGTTTTCTTTTTTGTCATTTATAGAGTCAAACTATAATTTTTCGAATTCTAAATATTTTTAAGCTCTTGGAAGCATACAGGCTACCTTTATGGTCAATGGATAAAATGGGCTTATTTTGTGATACAGCGATATTATAAGTCAAGATCCCTTTTCTAAGTAGCAAAAGGAGACACCAAAAATATAATGCATAATATAAGATAATCTCTATCTCATATTGTCTCTACCATTCTGATAGAGAATAATACAAGTATTGGATTTTAGAGTGGTAAGGTCATTGTTGGCTACAGTGGATAAAAAAAGAGTGAAAGAAATAAGTGAAGTCTTAGCAGAAACACATGATTGCATTGGTGAAAAAGAGTTAAAAGGGAGAGGTTTTTTTTTCAATGTAGAATATATTATTGTTATTATTTTTATTGAATCATAGCTGTGTACATTAATGAATCATGGGATATAATGTGCTGGTTTTACATACAATTTGAAATGCTTTCATCAAACTGGTCAACATAGACTTCATGACATTTTTTTAGTTATTGTGTTAAGACATTTATATTCTACACCTAGTAAATTTCACATGTACCCTTGGAAGATGCACCGCAGGTGTGGTCCTGCCAATTATCCTCCCTCCACCCATCCTCCCCCCTCTCCTTCCCTCCCTCTCCCCTTTTGCCTTCTTCTTGGTCTATAATTGGGTTATAACTTTCATAAGAAAGCTATAAATTGGTTTCATAGTAAGACTGAGTACATTGGAAACTTTTCCTCCATTCTTGAGATATTTTGCTAAGAAGAATATGTTCCACATTGCTGGTGGGAATGCAAACTAATACCTTCCTTTTGGAAAGACGTTTGGAGAACACTTAGAGATCTAAAAATAGACTGGCCATTCAATCCTACAATTCCTGTACTAGGTATATATCCAGAAGACCAAAAATCACATTATAACAAAGATATATGTACCATAATGTTTATTGTAGCCCAATTCATAATTGCTAAGTCATGGAAAAGGGAGAGTTTTATATGGATTGCCCTGGAGTAAAACTAATGATGTGGCAATGAGTTAGATTTTGAAGAGTAATAGTAAAACACTGGTCTTATCTGAATAAATAACATGGGTGGCCTGCTTATCCTATTTTAATATATTACATAATGTAGAAATAATGCTATAAATATATAATAGGTAGTGTGGTCCATAATGAATTTAAAAGCCTGAGAAGATGAGATGAAATAGTACAGGGCAACTAGGGACAAAGATGGAAATAAACATAGAGTCTGTGGGACTCAACTAGTCTAACATCTCACTCAGAGAGTGCTAGAAAATTCTGATTTTAACATCCCAGAGAGAGTTTGCTCCCCCACAAAGTGGAATATTTACTTTGGTTTAAAGTTCTATTAGTTACAAAGTGCTTTTATATAGTGACCTGTTCCTGTAACCACCACTTTAAGGCTCTGTATTTGAGCACTTAAACTCTATTGGATGTTTCTTTCCCTCACACTCTCTGTTTTGAAAACACTCTCTGTTTTCCCTCACACTCTCTGTTTTTGATTATAACATTACATGTCTCCCATACCCCACATAGCTAGTCCTATAATTGGTTCTTCTCTCAACACTATAGATCTTATATGTCTCTCTTAACATGTAACACAGACCTTCACACAGAACGCTAGGTATAGCCAGACCACTGCAGAACGTATTAGAGTGATAGCCTCTGTTAACCTGGTGACTGAATGTCTATTAAGGTAGCAGACATTGGCATAATTTCCGTGATAATCACGTTCTCAGTTGATCTTTATTTTGATATAGCATAATGCAATGGAAAGGCTGTAAACTTTGGAAGTATGCAAACCTATTTCTTTGTTTGACTACTCACTAACTATAAGAGAAATATTTCAGCACCCAAGTTCCAATTTCCTTCCTAGTAAAGTGGGGCTAGTGTTCTGTACCTTATAGAGCTGTTGCAAGAGTAAATTTAGATAATGTATGCACTACGACAATCATGTAGAAGCTGCTATATTATTGTCTTTTGCTTTGATGTGCTTACAGTTACAGCAAGAGCTCAAATAGATATTGATACATAGGTTGAACAAAACAAGGCCAAGAACAGAGTCCTGGAACACAGTGCTAGAAAGTTTCCACCTGCTCGACACTGATCCAGA
The DNA here is from genome assembly GCF_000181295.1 of Otolemur garnettii. NCBI lineage: Eukaryota > Metazoa > Chordata > Mammalia > Primates > Galagidae > Otolemur > Otolemur garnettii. The sequence goes on along the minus strand of NW_003852475.1, from coordinate 7,942,505 downwards.
AATTACCAAGCTGAGTGTGGGTGCGGAAGCAGGCTCATGTCCAATCAGTGCACTACAGCTAGGCAATTCTGCTCTGGCTTGTCCACATGGACAGCTGAAATACTTGTCAAGTGTTTTGATAAAATCCAGATGTGTTGTTTCTGGGTATTTCTCTCATGTAGCAGTCTGGTAGGTGTATCAAAATAAATAAATAAATAAATTTAGGCTGTCATATTTCATTTGCTGAGGTCATGCTGAGACCAAATTTTCTGTGCTTCCTTTTGTGCATGTTCACAGACCATCTATTTGTAATCTGGACCAGACATTTTGGACAGTTTACATCAGGTGCTATAATCTTGAGTGTGTTTAGTGTTCACCTTTTTGGAAACTGAAGAATTTATCCACCTCCAGATTTCAGGTTCCTTTTGTTTTCTTTCTACAAACTTCAAATATTCTTTACAATTTCTACAATCAGTGGGGACTTTCAAATTAAAGATTACTCTTCTCGTGAAAGAATACAGTAGCAAAATCAAATCCTGTCCCTCTGTTTGATATATACTGGGTATTAACATTACAGCTCAAGCTCTCATTCTAATTCTTCTTGTGCATCTTTGTAGCTATACACACCTTAGATTATTCTTAGTATGCTTTGTTGCAAACCATTTTGGCATTTGATTCTCTTTGCCTGGGTTTGCAGTTTTATGATTTTATTTATTATTTTTCTTTCTTGCTCTTTTACATTCCTTCCTTCTGAAACTGTGGCTCATTTCAGTTTTTTCTGTGGCCAAAATTATTTCTTTAGCTATCACCCCACCTTTTCTTACTGTAATCACTTGTGATTTCATCACTTGCTTTTTACATTTCCCCGTAGAATTTCATATGTTTCCCTCAAGTCTTCACTTCTTAAAAAGCCTTTGCTCAGAGAATTACACCTTTTCATGAAAATATTGACATTTATTTTTTCAAATTCACAGATATTGTCCCTGGATAAGAGTATTATTCCCTTCCTTGTATATTAAAATTTCTCTAATGACATGATCTTTTTCTTTCTTTCTATTTTTTTTTTTAAGTCCATTTTCCCTTGACTTCAACTTAATTCTTTTTGGTCAAGGTATTCACAAGAAAATTGATTTCTTCATCAACATATGGTAAGATAAGGCTAATAATAATAAAAATGTTATAGATTGTTCTCTTTGTGTGACAGATGTTTGAGACATTTAATAGAGAGGGTACCAAAAATATACATAATTTAAGAGATGTTATCTATGCATTAATTTTTGAATTTAAATTGAATGTACTGTTACTGGTCAAGCGTACACAGATATCTTACACACATCCATTTTACCTGCAATTTGTACACTTTTTGTGAATAATCAGTTTTACTTCCAGCAAGAAATCTTAAGATGTGTATACATATTTTGGCACCCCCAGTATTTACACATTCTTTCTATACTCCCCACAAAACTCTAGTAATAGGCACCCTAGTTATTCATCATTCAGTCAACTGAGGCTTTGCAAATTTAAATAATTTACCTCAAGTTGTAACCAAGTAGATGATCTTGCTACAAATCAAAATAAGGTAGGCTGTCTTTAGAGTCCACATCCATAAATTCTCTTAAAGAAATTCTGTTATTTTTTTGCTACCTTTATTTTATTTTACTGCAGTTTTTGGCTGGGGCTGGGTTTGAACCTGCCACCTCCAGCATATGGGGCCTGTGCCCTACTCCTTTGAGCCACAGGTGCTGCCCAAGCTAGCTTTATTTTTAATAGAATAAAATGATGAGCATGGGAATCATCTCATAACTACATTTTTCTCTTCTTTTCCAGTTTGTAAGTTTGGGAAATATTTCCCAGATTCTTATTCTTTTCCCACCTTACTGTTGTGTGAAAATTTAAATTTTCAATATTCCCAAATGCTGCACATTATATATTAACATCCATGTTATTACTTTGGCACTAGTGATCTTATAGAAATTACTTATGTAGGCATAATCATATAATGGATTTTGAGACCTGATTCTAAAATTCTATCTCATCTGATTTATACCCCGTTGAGTTCTGATGATGTCACATATAGCAGGAAAATATTTTTAATTATTGATATCTGTCAAATTTGTTCTTGTATTTTTTGTATTTTCTCTTAAATAGCTGTATATATAGTATGAATGACATCATTAGTACATATTCCTATTGTCCTGGTTAATTAAGTCTATACTAATAGATAGTACTATTAGTATACTATTATACTCTAAACTCTAGTATACTCTATACTATTGTCTAGACACTAGCACTAAAGTAATATCTAAGTAATACTAGAGCCAAATTAATACTTTAATTTCTGCATTATTTGATATTAGTTTCTAGGGTGGGTACTTCTGAGGTGACCACTGAGATATTCAGCAATGAGGCATGTAGTACTTTTTCTAAGATGAGTTCATGAACTTAATTGTCAGACCTCATATACATATAATTTTATATACATATATATATGAAACCATACATATGTACACTTCTACATCTCTCTATCTCTACACACACATCCACACATCCACACATATGCATAACTATCATTTATCTAAAATATGAGTTCTTACCTGTTGTAATCTGTTTGAAGTCTATACATATCCATATCTATCTCCACATCTGTGTCTATATCTATACTAACACCAGTGGATTTACTATAGCCTACCCCTTTATTTACAGATTCTTTCTTCAAACGTGAATATATTATATACAATAATCCTCCTGTAAGAAACAAACTTTCCTAATAAAACATAATGTTTTTAAGTAGCTACCATTGATTTTAACCTTGCAGTATATAGTCAAAACACTATTTTCTAAAGTTACTTAGGTTAGCTCCTTTCTCCCTACTCCCTTCATTGTGGTTATATGACTGATTTTTGACACAGTTATATTAGTTTGTCACTGCATTCCATCTCAAGTTTCCCCCCATCCTGAGGGCTTTTAAAAAAATTACACTAAAAATTCATATTTGATGTCTAGTCCTATTGGTCTGACAGATACCAGAAAGGGTGTCCCAACAAATAGTTACTTATAGCATGATTCAATTACCAGTAAAAGAACATCATGGTAACCCCAACTCTTCCACCCTGAAATCCCTAGACCCTGGCAATCACAGATCTTTCTTCTCTCTCTCCTGTTTTATCATTTCAAGAACCTCACATAAATATAATCACTCTGAAAAATTATTGGTCACATTTATCCAAATAGTTCTATGATTCTTCTTCTTCTTCTCAGATTCCAATTACTCATGTGTTACACTATTTAATACTGTTCAACAGGTCTTGGTTACTCTTTGTTTGCATTTTTTTTTACCTTTGTGTTTCTGTTTGGGTAATTTTCATTGACTTATCTTCAAGCTCTTTCTTTTCTCAATTGTATTGAGTCTACTGATGTAACCCATTAAAGGTACTCTACAATTCTAACACTTTTTAATTTCTAGCATTTCTACTATATACATTTTGTTCTATACTTCCTATATCTTTGCTAATATCACTCATCTCATTTTACAAATTTTCTACTTTTCCACTAGAGCCTTTATTATATAGTTTATAGTTATTTTAAACCCCATATCAGGTGGTTCCAATATTTATGCTATTTTTGAATCTTGTTCTGATGGCTGCTTTGTTTGTTGTTTGATGGCTGTTCTTGTTGGGTTTTGTATATTTTTAGCATATGCTCTTTTTTCTCCTGAAACCCAAACATCTTTTGCAGAACAGTAGAGACCAAGGTAGGCAGTTTTTAATGGCATTAAAAGGTCTTTTTTTCTACACTTTAAGTGTAGGTCATTGGATCAGAAATGCTGTGTTTGAGATTTTTAATGATATGTGGTTATTGTTAGTTTGCCAGAGAATTACTTTCCTAACATCTGCTTCACCTTCAGCCTTAGGAGCTACATGTCCAAGGGTGTTTCTTTCCCTTTTTTCTTCCTCTTCTTTCCCTTTCTCGTCAGTTTTCCACAGTTACTTGTTATTTAACCCTTGCTCTTGTGGAGGGTGGCTGGCAGATTTCATAGGCTCAGGTCGATGGAGACTTAGGGACTGTTAAGTTCACCCATTCCTCTCCATACCATTCTTCTGAGTGACCAAATATTCCTACATGTTCCTTCCTTGCTCATAGGGAGTCATCCTCCCACATTGTCTCAACTGTAACAGGTTTTGCTAATCACCATGAGAGTGATGCCTATGCCCCTATAGATGGAAAGTTTTTTTTTTTTTGTTTGTTTGCTTGTTTTAAACGATTTTTTTTTGGGGGGGGATCAGGGTTTGATTTGAACCCACCACATCTGGCATATGGGGCCAGTGCCCTACTCCTTTGCGCCACAAGGGCTGCCCAATGGAAGGTTTTGGAGAGTTAAAGATAAATATCTGAGAGCAATTTGTGCTCTTTTTTAGAGTGGCTGCTCTACTCTTCCCATGGGTCTATACCACTAAATACGCTGTATTACAATGTTCCTCAATCTTTTCTAGAGTATCCAGTGGGATTTGTGGAGAAAAATTCTGAAAAACATTCAGTATCTCCAAGTTGTGTGGCTTCCAGAGGCTCATGCTTTTTTGCCACTGAACGATCAGTATCTCTCAATTCTCCAACTTCTTTCAAGGAAATAGTTTTACCAACATCTTGTGTCTAGCACAGATAAGTCACCAGGAGTTTCTGCCTTCCCTAGATTTTGGTGCCTTCTTCTCCTTAGATTTTATATTAGACTAAAGAAAATTCATGATTCTGTATTTGTTCAGATTTTTTATTTCTTTGTGTGAGTGGAAATGATGTTCTTTTTATCCCTAAGAGGAACTAGAAGTCCTCCTAAACTTTATCTCTGTTTATTCCATAAAGGTGATTTAAATAGTCACTAAATTATCTTCTCTGAAGGGCTTATGTGTGGTTCTTATTGCTTGTACTTTATTTACTTTTTCCTAAAGAACTGTTTTATTCTGAAGGCAAAATGTCATATAAAAAAATGATCCCCTACCCACTCCCCCCTAACCCTCACCCCACCTGCCTTCATTGTATACTTTGTCATTATGAAGACTCAAATGTGCTGGCAAAATAAGGAGTACTGAAAATTTCAGGCGAGAATCTTCAGTATAATGTGTACTATATGCTTTATAAATGCAGTTATGATAAAATTAAACACATTTAAATGCTCATAACATATGGTTATTTTTATTGTGACATCAAAATAACTTATATGACTTTTGAAGTTGGCCTCAAAAACAGGATATTTAAATCTAGCTATATGTATATGAGTATGAATCTTTGTTTTTCTCAAAGCTGAGAGCACAAACCCTAAATCAGATGTTTGTTTACACCTAAAAGTAGAATTTTTTTTATTTGGATGTTTTTTAAAGTTTCAGATTAATATGAGGACATATAATTAGTTTACATTGTTTGCATTTGTTAGGTAAAGTTCAAGTAGTAGTTGAATTCTTTACCCAGGGGGTGTGTGGTATAACTTCACATTGTACCCATTAAGTGAGAGTTTACAGTTCCCTTCCATCCTTCCCTCTCCTCTTTCTACCCTTCCCTCTTCCAGACTTGTATTTAATTTTATTTCTCTCATGTGGGGTGTAGTTGTTTATATTTTAGTTTCGTATTAGTATTGAGTACATTGGATACTTGTTTTTCCATTCTTGTGATACCTTACTAAGAAGAATGTTCTCCAACTCCATCCAGGTAAATACAAAAGATGTGAAGTTTCCATCTTTTTTATGCCTAAATAGTCCATGGTGTACATAGACCATAGTTTATTAATCAGTTCATGAGTTGATGGGCATTTGAGTTGATTCCATATCTTGGCAATTGTGAACTGAACTGTGATTAACACTGTAGTGAAAAGGTCCTTATGGTAAAATGATTTTTTTTCTTCTGTGTAGATTCTAGTAATGGGATTGCAGGATCAAATGGAAGGTTCACCTTTAGCTCTTTGAAGATTATCTGTACTTCTTTCGATAAAGGCTTTATTAGTTTGCAATGTTACCCAGCAGTATAATAAAAGTGTTCTCTTCTCTCTGCATCCACTCTAACATCTTCAACTTTAGGATTTTGTGATGTACTTTTGACTTAAGAAATATGATCAGAAAATTATTATTTTTTGTTTTATAAGTTTAAAAAAAGATTAGTGACAAATGAATAAATGATAGGTAGCTATTTAAAGAATATACATTTAGTTGGATTTAGGTATAATATTGGAAAGGAGGACAGAGATAGTGATCACCTTTATCAACTAACATTAGTTTATAATTTGTTTATTTGTGCCAGATAATGCAATGAGCAAGAATTTCAGTGAAAGATGAGGTACCTGGCCCTTTTTGTGTTGCTGATGTTCACACTTTTTAATGTATTCATGATTTTTCAGTTTCTTCTTTATCATCTGCCAAAAAATGTTTGATTTTAAAAATATTTTCTTTTTGTGATTACTAGATGTATTAATCCTATGATTATAAGTCAAGTAATTTTAGAACTTTCTGGCAACAACTTTGTAATAGAAGCTTATTATTTAATAATTTAGTAAAAGAATATACATTTATTAATCTGTATAGATTAATAGCTAAGAAATAACAGCAAAGATATATATATATATAATATATAGCATTTGTTGCTTATATGTAACAACTATGTACATAGAAGTGATAAATTATATATTGTGACTGATAAGCAAATAGCTTGATATAGGTGAATTCTTTCCCCGTGTCCACTTTCATTCATTTAAATATTTTCCAGATAATCATTCATTCTAATTCTGGAATATCTTATAAGAAAGTATGATCTTCTAGATGCACTTTTTTCTTCACATCATTTTAATGCGATTCTGATAAAACAAGCCAAATTAGATTCAGCTTCTTTGTGCAATTAGAAAACACGTAAAGTATACTAATCAGTCAAAGCATTTGATCACAAGAGGGAAAAGAGATGTAAATTCATGATCCATTGATAATGGGCTGTTCTATTATTCTGTTTAATAGCGTAAGTTCCTTTTATATCTAATTTAACATTTCTGAATTAAATAGGTAAGACTGGTGAGAGCTCAGTGATATCTCAGTGTAAGAACACAGTTAGGTCTTGTTTTTCACTTTTATCCTGTCTAAATTTATATTACAAAATTCTTTGGCTTGCTTTTGATAAGTTAATTCTTCAATCACATTGCATTTGGCACAAAAAGATTTTTTTTCACAAAATTATAAGTTTTGGTTGCTGCCTTTAATTTCCTGTGTTGTCTGTCAAGAGCAGCATGATGGAAAGACAAACACACAAATAGACAAATAAGCATTTATACGTAGAGATTGAAGATTTGAATTCTAGCTTCATGGATATTTCCAATGATCTATGGGTCTCTGAAAAAGCTATTTGATTTTCCTATTTAATTTCTACATTATTTATTAAACTCGCTAAAATACATTATCACATTATTGGTTGTCACTGGGAACCTGACACAGTTTAAAAGATTGTAGAGCTCTAAAGCCTTGTGCCATTCAAACGCTAAGGGGATTTTTTTTTTGTTTGCCACACAATTATTCTTCTTGGGAGACATGTGATGATCTGATTCATACCTGACTCAGAGTGAGAGGACTACACACATATTTTTATGTAATTTCAACTTAAAATCCTATTGTTTCCATTCTACTATAGTAATTAGCATGACCACATAAATGAGTGTAAAAGATTAGTAGGCAACTTACTATTACAAACTTCATACTTTTCCTGGGAAGTTCATTCCATAGTGCCATGGTCTTTGGCATTCTAGGCCATAAACATTCATACAATCTTTCTCAATCTACAACCGGTTAGTTCTAAGAGAAAGCCATTGTGCAGGTATATCCACTTAGTCACCTGTCTTTAAAAGTCAGTTGTGATGGGTGGATACACATTGTCTGATTAGACAGTTCTATTTATAACTGATGTCAAGATTCTTCTTTTCATTCATATTATAGCTGAACATCTCAAAGTCTGAGATTCTGTGCTAGTACAATTGCGTCCTTACCACAATATTTACAAGGAAGTTGCTGTATGTAAGATTCTGAGCTCATAGAACTCATGTTTGCCTTATGCAGATCATTAAGAGTTATTCTTCAGTATTGAGATGGAATCCACTCAAATAATTCCAAATGTGAATTAGTCCTGAGAGAGTTGTCTTCTGAAAATTTAGTCAGCTGTTTGGATCCCTAAAATTTTTTGACTTAAAATTCCTCAAGAAGTCTTTTAACTCAGAAATTTAGAAAAATGACAAAAGAGATTACTTAAGAAGAAAAAAGAATTATAAGAAAAATAAATTATTTAATGAACAGCTTGCTAAATAAAAGTATTAATTATGTCATAAATCTCACAAACAGCCTTGATTTGTTTAGTCAACAGCTTTTATTTTCAAAACATTGCTAATTCTGAAGCCATGGGTAAGGGTTAGAGACGTGGTTGACCTAGATCATTGGCAGTTACTTAACTATTACTCACTTTCCTCTTTTGAGTCTATTGTTATATTGTTATACTTGGGGATTTTCTCTCTCTACCATTCTGCAGAGCTGGCATTTTAACATTTTTTTTCCTATTTTTCACACTTTTAGTGTTCTCTGTGAGAGATGTTATCAACTCCCATGCTTAGACTGGGCACGTATTATGTTAAGGAGAGCCGCATATACTACTCACTCTCAAGTTTATATCTGCAGGTCACACCTTGGTTTTGGGCTCCAAATCCTTGTGCTTTCTTCATGCCCTCACGTGGTCATCCCATTTACAACAAAACTAAGCACAAAACTATAGTCAGGACCTTTCCACAAACTTCCTCCTTTGTTGTTGTTGTAGTTCTATATTTGTGAGTTTCCCAACCCAACTATTACATTTTATTTCCATTCATTTCCTGAGACATAAAAACAGATTTATGTAGGCACTTTTCTTTTTTTTATACTTTTAAATTATGTTTTTGAGATATTTAATGGCATAGGAAAATGCTCAAGTTAATGAAGTAAATACAAAAAACAAGAGATAAAACTGTGCTTGTGTTATATTCCTGATTGTGTAAAAATATGCATGATAAAAAGAGAGAATAAGAGCTAAAAAGAAAAAGAAAAAAAGCTACCTTCTCAGGAGGAACTACTCCTAAAACAGAACTCAAATAGTGTACATCTGTGGAATTTTAATTATATAACGTTTATCCTTCTTTTGAGACCCTTGTATCCTCTTGTTCTGACCACGGCAATAATCACCTAATTGATGTTACCCATGATAGCAGAAGATACCACAATGCTAACTTGATTTTTCTAACGTATGAGTCTTATTATGTTATGTTCCTAGTTTAAATTCTTTAGTATTTTCTCATTTCCTCTGGGATAAATTCCAAATTGATTTCTCTGATACCTTGACTCATTAATTTAATTTGAGGAAGGTGATAATTTACAATGCTAGGCACTCTTCTGGACTGTGGGGCTGTAGCAGTGAACAAAGCATGAATTGACCTCTATCCATGCCTCTAAACTTTATATTCCTGAAGCCCTCTTCTCAGACCATCGCCCTCTACACTCCAGATACACTGAAACCTCTGCTATCCCGAGGAAGCAACATGGTCTTCAAACTTCTGCGGTTGGTTACTTCTTCCTCCTGTAACATTTTTCTCACTGCTCAGCCTTGGGTACCTGCCCATCCTCTGATTATCTTCTAAAACTCTGATTAACTACTTCTTCTCTAGAAAGTCAAGAAAAGCTAATATGTTGAAAAACAAGTGATAGAATAACCATGAGTCTTTCAGGATAGTAGAATAGAGAACTCTGTCTTCTGGGATTCCCAAGTATTTTATACCTTCCTTTGTTTTGTCAACTTGTTGCAGAACAAATCTATGTTACAAAAATATTGGCAAAATTAAGTGTATTTGACATGAAAACTTTCAATAATGGTGGGAAAAATCAGAATCACAGTATGTCTTATTTGCCAGAGAGCTGTTTCTCTTATTACCAAGAAAAGCTTCCCTAAGTGTGAACAAAGTGAAGTATGCAATGTGCACAGAGTACACGGGCAGAACACTTCTGAGATCCTGCAAGTTTACCCACAATTAAGCATATACACATTGATAAAAATTATGTAATAAAGTCTTATATGAAATATTTAGCACTGACTATGCACACTTATCATGTTAATACATGACATTATTGTATACCTGCATATATACTATAATGTTATTTTGTGAGTACAGATGACTGATCCCAACTAGGCTTATGCCCTTCTGGTGGATCTCGCACACCTTCTTTGTGCACTTCCACTCCATACACACCTGGAATATTTGATTGACCTTATATGTTCACACATAAATCTATATTCTACTCTTAAATTGCTGGCTCCCTTTAGGCAGGGACAATATCATATTATTCTGTGTAATCATGGTACTTGGCACAGAGTCAAAAAATCATGAAATTTGATATGTGTTAAATAAATGAATAAATATTTATTTGTTAATATGTGCATTTAATGAGTCCTTACATATTAGGCTTTATATTACATGCTGGGAATGCATCAGTAAACAAAATTAAATATCCTGCCCTCAAGGATTTTATACTCTGGTGTTCACAGTTTATAAAGATGAGGTTGGAAATTTGCACAACAAAATCTTTGCTATGGCTATTACTTCAGTATTTTGTGGACTGCCCTATGGATACCATGAGAAACATTTATGTTTTTATTACTTCAATCTGGGATTTTTGTTTTGTTTATTCTTTATATTCCACTCCATTTGTGACTTGCCTTTTGGTATTTTCTTAATAAGGAAACATCTTTGTCCTTCACAAGAAGGATTACTGATTGCCACTGTGTATAGCACACACTTTTTCACATTCACATAGACTCTGATGTGATTGGCATCCCTAAAGTTGTACAAGTCAACATCCCAGCTCACAAAACTGGCTGGCTATCAGAGTCACTGGTGGTACTTAAAAAATACAGATTTTGAGGCTCCATCCCCCAAGAATCTTACTACAAAAATCTAGATTAAATGCAGCATGTGCTGTGTATTAAGGCCCACCCTTTCCTCCCTTCAGCCTCTTTTTACTCTGCTCCCTCATCCCTCACCTTGTAACTCTGATGATCTGCTCTGTCTGAAGACCACTTCTCTAAGCCACTGACGATTGGCACAATGCAGACTTTTTTGAAAAATCACTGCAGCAATTCTGGTTACATTGTGTAATGCTCACTTTGATATTTCAAGCCTTAACTGTCCCTAATATAAATTTAAATTAGCTTTACACTCCATACATAAACCCAAAATAAGAATACTCTTGGAGTCATCTTTTAAATACTTTTGTGTCCCAATCTCCATATTTAGTCACCAAACAATTGGATTTTGCCACCATCATGAATTTCAAATTTCTCCTTTCATCTCATTTCTCATAGCCAGTGCCCTAGTTAATTCTGAATCATGTCCCTTCAGAACACTTCTAATTATCTCTTAACAATTCTTTCTGCTCTAGTCCCCTGGACTACTTCTAATCCAGTTCCTATATTTCCTCATGAGTGATTTATCTGAAAAACAAACCTGACCACTACACCCAAACTTAAAAATATTAATTGGCTCCCTATGGTCCATAGCATTAAGTCTAAACTCCTTGATATGAAGTTTAAGGTCATCCTCAATCAGGATTAAATGTATTTTTCTATTAAGATTCTAGTAAATTATATTTACTATAAGTTATGCCTTAAACATATTATACATTCTCCTCATTCTTTGTTGATAGTATTTTCTCTGCCTGAATGCCACTTTCTGTTTAACATGGTCTTCTCATCCATCAAGGGACAATTAACTTATTACTTCCACATCAGTGCTCATATGTGCTTTTTCTCAGTTTTGTTTGTTTATGAGGAATAGAATTTGATTACATGGGTAAATATATCAGCAAGCTGAAAGAATTCCCCCACAACAAGGAATATAACACAACACTAATCCACAGATAAATGTCTCTTTGTGGAAGCCTTTGCATTGAGGTGAGATCTCATAAAACCCCAATGGACCCCAAGACCTAGAAGCATTGTTCTGAGAGTGCAGATCAGCACACAGGTAGCAGACCCACTAATATTTCTCTTTGGTTAAAATGCAGTACTATTTCTACTCCCCAAATGGTGTGGCTATAATCTCATTTGGCCTTTAGTATATAACCAAAACCACCTGCCAAGGAGATTCACCCACACCAGTCTCTTGACAGAAAGCCCCATCAATGTACAGAACTCAGTTTTAGCACTGAACCTGAAAGGTGCCCTGTAACATGACTCTAGCCCCTCTCAGCTATGGTCCGAGCTTAGTACTGTTTGCTCAGTGACCTAGAGGAAGACTTATATCTCTGAGCCACTGGGACAGGTTTGCCAGCCTCTGTACTATAGCCAATTCTGAAAGAGTTCTGTGTTGGTTCTAGCTCTCTACCATGGCCCAGGAGTTTCTCCAGTCATGTGAAGAATAGCTAGGAGATTTATAAGTCTGAACTATATTAAAGGCCAAGAGATTACTGGGAAACTTACCCATCTGAGCCACTGGGACAGGTTTGCCAGCCTTTATCCCACAGAAAGTCCTAGAGGGACCTTGTATCATTTTCAGGCCCGCTTAGCTACAGTCCAGGAGTAATCCTGCTCACGCAGAGAATGTTTGGAAGACTAGACTGTTTGAGCCAAAAGGATAGCCTCTCTAGGCTCCATTTTATAGTAGATTATAAGCACATTCTGACAATAAGCAACCACTAAATTGCCACATCCAGAAATTTAGTCAGCACTCTGGAAACTCAAAGCCCATTCTTTGACTCCACCCAAGAAGGGAAGCAAATCTCAACAATGCATTTCTACTGAGCGTGCATATTAGTCTATCCATCTCAATTCACTAAACTTTGGGGCCATTCTTGTAATCCTTTCTATCTACTGAACTGAAATAGGAGTTCCTTGCTTTCTTGCCAAGGAATACACACTGTGGCTCCACCAGATCAGAAATGATTGCAGTGCTCTTCCAGAAGTTTAGCTTGATGGCAAAATTCAGGCAGTGAGTGGTCTTGCTATCAGCCTAGCCAGCTGCCCCAGATAAATTCAGAGGAAAGACAGCAGCCAAGACATATAGAGAACCTAAAAACAAGCTCTGCCAGCCCATCCAGGGTCAATACCAATTAGGCCATCCAGAATCATAGGCTAGACAAAGGAATTAAAGTTTATCTTTGCCAAGGAACATCCACTAAAAAAAAAGACAAAGTTGTTGTCTACATTAAAACACAAAACAGCAAAGCAAGGACATTAAGGACTGCAGAGACCCAGAAAATAACAATACCTTGAAAGGAAACTAATGTATAGTAATAGGATCTAAGGAAAGAAAGATCTGTAAAATGACAGGAAAACAATTCATAATAATCCTCTTAAAATGTTTTGTGAACTCCAAGGATATGTGAATAAAAATTAAATCTATTCTGAAAAACAAAATGAGAAGTTTGACTTAGACATAGAAACAATTAAAAAAAATAGAAATCCTAGATATGAATAATACAATGACTGAACTGAAAAATTCAATTAAAAATCTTCAACAGACAGTGTGATGAAACTAAAGAAAAACATTAATGCCCTGGGAAAGAAAGAATGAAGAAAGCCTATATGCCTACACTATGGAAATTATACTATCAAGAAACTTAACCTACCCATAATAGAAGTTAAGGAAGAATAAGAAGGAGAAAATAGCTAGAAAGTAAATTTAAAGAAATAACAAATGGAAATTTCTATAATCTGGGGGAAGAAGCCAACATCCAGGTACAGGAAGCACAGAGATCTTCAATTCAACCCAAACAAGTGTTTATCATGACACACAATAATCTAATTATCAAAAATCAAAGACAACGGAAAATTCTAAGAGCAACAAGAGATTTAAAAAAAGTCCTAATGTAACTATTAGCAGATTTATCAACAGAAACCCTACAATCCAAAAGAGAGCAGTGTATATTCAAAGTGCTAAAGGGAAAAAAGGGCCATCAATGAAAAACACTTTACTCACAAACTAATCTTTTAGCATTGAGAGACAAAGAAAACAATTCTCCGATGTTGTAAATTTTAACATCAAAAACAAAAAATGTGAATGATCTGGAGCAAGACAAAGATGCCTAGCCTTGCTTTTTCTGCTCACCGCAGCCTTATATGTGCTAGCCACAGCACTCAGACAAAGACATGAACGACTTCTAAATTGGAAAGGAAGAAGTCAATTTTTGCTTGTTTGCCAATGATGTAATCTAAACTTAAAATCGCTTAGAATACCATAAAAAAATCATAACTTATAAACAAATTCAGTAAAGTTCCAGGATACAAAATCAACATGCAAAAAATCAGTAGTATTTCTTAAATAGCTATGATAAAATAAAATAAAATACTTAGGAATAAATTTAATGGAGTAGGTGGAAGACCTGTACACTGAAAAGTATAAAACATTAATAAAAGAAACTTTAAGATAGAATTAAATAGAAAGGTACCCTGTATATACTATTTGGAAGAATTAATATTTTTAAATGTGTATGTTATACAAAGAGAGTAAATATGATTCCTATCAAAATTCTAAGGTCATTTTTCAAAGGTATAGATTAAACAATGCCAAATTAATATGAAATCACATGAAACCCTCCAAATTGTTAAGGGAATCATGAACAAAATGCACAGAGCTAGAAGCAACATGATCCCTGATTTCAAACTATACTACAAAGCAATAATTATTGCAACACGGCAATGGTATAAAAATAGACACAACTACCAAAGGAACAAAATGCAGAGTCCAGAAAGGAACACATGGATCTATGCTCAGCAGTTTGTCAACAAAAGTGCCAAGAATGTACAATGGGGAAATGATAGTCTCTTCAATGAATGATACTAGGAAAACTGGATATTCATATACAAAAGAATAAAATTGAACCCTTTTCTCTTGCCACATACAATAGACAACTTAAAATGCATTAAAGAGTTATACAAAAGAAGCGAAACTGTAAAATAACTAGAAGAAACATAGGGGGAACCACATGATATTGGTCTGGGCAATAATATTTTTAAAATTGACACCAAAATCTCAGGCAACAATAGTAAAAATAAATAAGTGGGATTACATAGAAATGAAAAGTTTCTGCACTCCAAAAAAGAAATAAACAGGGTAAAGAGACAACCTACATATTAGGAGAAAACATTTACAAGCTATACGTGTGATAAAAGATTAATATACAAAATACATAAAGAACTATAACAACTCTATAGAGAGAAAACACATAATCTAAGAGGAGGATGAGGGACTTTAACGACATATCTCAAAAGAAGACAGCTGAATAGTTAACAGATACAAGAAAAAAATGTTCATATCATTAATCATTAGGGAAGTGCAAATTAGAACCACAGTGAGAAATCACTTCACAGCTGTTAGAATGGCTATTACAAAAAGACAAAAAAATAAAAAATAAAAAACAAGTGTAGATGAGGATGTGCAGAAAAGGAAACCCTTGCTTGCATCCAGTTAGTGGGATATAATTTAATATTCCCATTATGGATAACAATATAGAGATGCTTCAAAAAAACAAATAATACAATTAATATACACAGTCTAGCAATCAAGTTCACAAACTTGCCACCACGTGCTTACATTGGCAACACTATATAAACAGTGTAATAAAGTTTTACAACCTTGGTATATCAGTGTCTCACAAGCTTGGTATATTGTAGTAGTGTCTTGCTAAGTGGCATTCATAATTGTTATCTGTTTTTGTGAGACATATATGAAGATAGTTCTGATGGTCATTCCAAAAAAAGAGTTACAAAACTGCTCTGAAGGGTGGACTAGATCCTGATATTGGTGAATAGCTTCCCAAGGAGAGTACTTTAAAGGTGACTCTAATGATATTCAACAATGTAGAAAAAGTAGCACTTTTTCTAGGATGAACTCATGAACTTAATTATCATATCTTGTATAATCCCAAAAGATTTGAAATCAGTATGTCAATAGATGTCTGTACTTCCATGTTCACTATAACACTTTTCACAGTAGCCATGTTAGGGAATCAGCCTAAGTGTTCTTCAAAGGGTAAACAGATAAAGAAAATGTGATGTTCAGCTTTCTAAAAGCCTTATTCAGCCTTATAAAAGAAAGAAATTCTGTCATTTGAGACAATGTAGATGGAATCAGAGAAGTTTGTGCTAAGTAAAATAAGGCAAACACAGAAAGACAAATACCACATTGTCCTCACTTACGTGGAATCCAAAGCAGTGGAAGACACAGAAGCAGAAAGTAGAATGATGGTTCCTAGAGGCTGGGAGCTGGGGAAAACAGGGAGATGATACTCTAAGGGTCCAAAGCCTCTGACAAGAGAAATGAGTTTGGTTCTTTTTAGATCAATTGCACAATGGGTGACTATAGGTAAGAATAAAGTTCTGTACATCTTTTTTTTTTACCCCCAAGGAAGGCATTTTTATTTTTTATTAAATCATAGCTTTGTACAATAATCATTTATGGGGTACACTTATAACAAATTTGTTAACTTAGCCTTCACCACACTTTCTTAATTATTGTGTTATAACATTCATATTCTACGCTTAGTACATTTGACATGTACTCTTGTAAAATACACTATAAGTGTGGTACAACTAGTTACCCTACCTCTACCTATGTTCCCCCTTCCCCTCTCCTTCCTCTCCTTTTCCTCCTTCATCTTTCATATGGAAGTGTGGTTGATTATATTTTGATTTCATGGTAGAGCTGAGTACATTATATACTTTTTCTTCCATTCTTGAGATACTTTATTAAGAAGAATATGTTCCAGCTCTATCCATGTAGACATTAAAGAGGTAAACTCTCCATCTTTTTAAGGCTGCATAATATTCCATGTTGCACATATACAATTTATTAATCCATTCTTCTTCCATGACTTAGCAATTATGAATTGGGCTACAATAAACCTTCTGGTGCAAATATCTTTGTTTGTACACTTTAATATTACTGAAAGTAAATTTCTAATGTTCTTATCACAAAAATTATTAAATATTTAAGGTAGTGGAAATGTTTCTTAATTAATCTTTACATATTATATTAAAAAGCTATAACAGCATTTATATCCCATATGTGTCAATATAAAATAAAAATTAATAAAAGATGTATATAAAGATACTGCTCTTCTATTTTTTTAAACAATTTTCTCTCATGCATACACATATATACACAGAAATAAATACAAAAACAGATATAAATTGTAGTGAACTGTACTGGGCCAACTTTGTAAAGCTGAAAACTATGTGGTTACAGTTTAGTGCTTAACAAAAAAATCATTGGTGGTTCTCTAGTAGAAGTAACATTCAAAACTGGAAAGCAGAAGTCAAGTATCAAACTATTCTTATCTGAAACTTTTCTTAAGTTCCTATTTGATGAACATGCACAGATTGGACGGTAGTTTCTAGTGTGGCCTTACCCTCCTCTTTTTATGTCCAGCAGAACTACAGGATAATATAGACACTAGAGGACCACCACTAATTGTACTGAATTTGAAATTTAGTCTGCCCTCTGGCCAGTTTGAGATCCTCCAGTGGCAGCCTACTACATATATCTTGGGTTAAGGTGACTGATTATGGTCATCAAAGAAATAAGCCTTGTTCTGAACAATAAAAGCAGAAAATAGAAGTATAATATTAGCTAAGATGAACCTCAGATTGTGTTTTTTGAACCACTGTAATCTTGTAGAGTTGAGACCTCTTAGTGTGTATATTAAGACAATTAAAATATGATTTACACACTAGGAAAAGAACGTAAACCAAAGAAATGTTGGCAGAAGGGATAGAAAGAGATATGTTAAATAAATAATGGGGAAAGGCTCTTATTTATTCTTTTATTCTTATTTGGGAATAAGGCATTGCAATGAAAATTGTGTACCCGAATAAATTACGTGCATATTCAGAGAGGTACAGGTAAATAAAAAATGAGGAGGATTACATAATTGCTTAGAGATAATTAACCTTGGGTACACAGATCAGTAACAAGGGTGGTTCCAGTCCAATGTTGAACAGGGGCATCCGAATCTGGTCTTACCAAGAAGATGCTTCCACCAATGATTTTTATAATTTGTCTGTGTGTAAATATGTTTAATAAGCTTAAACTGTATTTATTTTCACCTGCACCCAGAGTTCCATGATATTGATGTCCACAGAGATTATGGTGATGGTGCTGGAAATAGGATCCTATAAAAATCCTTCCTACTGCTGGACATTGTCTATGGTTTCTGTTTGACACTTATCTTAGTTCCCTACCTACCATGCAATGCCACAGTACTCAGTTTCCTTAAACTTTTCATGAGATATCTACTAGCTTACCAATAAATTTCTTTTCTGTTTATATTAAAGTTGGCTGCTGTTTCTTACAATAAAGAAACATTCACTACTTGTTATGTATTTACAATCCTTCTCTGTGTGTACGTATGCATGCCTGTTTACCTCTTTGTGGAGCATTCTCTTCAAAAGTTCTGCCAGCAGTTGACTGGAAATAGCAAAATCTTTCAAACTTTGTTTTTTTGTTTTTGCAGTTTTTGTCCAGGGCTGGGTTTGAACCCACCACCTCCAGTAATGAGGCCAGCGCCCTACTCCTTGGGCCACAGGCACCACCCTCAAACTTTGTTTTCTTTTCTTTTTTTTTTTAATTGAATGGTAAATATGTACATTAATGCACTTGTGGGGTACAGTGTGGCGTTTTCACATACAATTTGAACCATTTCATCAAACTAGTTAACATAGCCTTCATGTCATTTACCTAGTTATTGTGCCAAAACGTTCATATTCTACTCTTAGAAAGGTTCACTTGTACCCCTGTAAGATAAACCACAGAAGTGATCCCTCCAATCCCCCTCCCTCCACCCATTTCCCCCTCCACTCTCCCTCCTTCCTCCATATTCTTAGGCTGTTATTAGGTTATAGCTTTCATATAAAAGGTATAAATTAATTTCATAACAGCAGTGTGTACATTGGATACTTTTTCTGCCATTCTTGTGAAACTTTGCTAAGGAGAACATTTTCCAGCTCCATCCGTGTAAACATGAAGGACATAGTCTCCATCTTTCTTTATGGCTACATAGTATTCCATGGTGTACATATACAACTGTTTGTTGATTCATTCATGGATTGATGGGTACTTGGGCTTCTTCTATGACCTGGCAATTATGAATTGGGCTACAATAAACATTCTGATACAAATATCTTTTTTGTAATGTGATTTTTGGTCATCTGGGAATATACCTAATAAAAAAATTGCAGGGTAAAACGGCAGGTCTATTTTTAGTTCACTAAGTGTTCTCCAGATGTGTTTCCAAAAGGAACGTATTAGTTTACATTCCCACCAGCAGTGTAGAAGTGTTTCCTTTCCTCCACATCCACGCCAGCATCTCTGGCTTTGGGATTTTGTGATATGGGCTAATATTACTGGAGTTAGGTGATATCTCAAAGTAGTTTTGATCTGTATTTCTCTGATGATTAAGGATGTAGAGCATTTCTTTATATATCTGTAGGCCGTGCACCCATCTTCTTTAGAGAAATTTCTCTTCAAGTCCTTTGTCCACCCTGAGATGGGATCACTCGTTCTCTTCTTGCTAATATGTTTAAGTTCTCTATGGATTCTGGTTATTAAACCTTTGTCAGAGACACAACCTGTGAAAATCTTCTCCCATTCTGAGGGCTGTCTGCTTGCCTTACTTACTGTGTTCTTGGCTGTGCAGAAGCTCTTTAGTTTGATCAGGTCCCAATTTTTGATGTTGCTTCAATTGCCTGGGGTGTACTCCTCATAAAATGTTTGCCCAGGCTGATTTCTTCAAGTGTTTTCCCTGCACTTTCTTCTAGTATTTTTATGATTTCATGTCTTAAGTTTAAATCTTTAATCCAGTGAGAGTCTAACTTAGTTAGTGGTGAAAGGTGTGGGTCCAGTTTCAGTCTTCTACAGGTTGCCAGCCAGTTCACCCAGCACCATTTGTTAAATAGGGAATCTTTTCCCCACTCAATGTT
>NW_003852475.1:7905140-7919725 GCF_000181295.1 Otolemur garnettii | reverse complement strand
TCATTATGGAGGATATATCTGAGAATTTCCTGGAGAGCTGATTTAGTTATGGCAAATTTCTTCAACATTTGAATGTCGTTAAAGTATTTAATTTCTCCATTGTAGATAAAACTCAGTTTAGCCGGATACAGGATCCTGGGTTGAAAGTGATTTTGTTTTAGGAGATTAAAAATTGATGACCATCCTCTTCTAGCCTAAAAGATTTCAGCTGAGAGATATGCAGTCATCCTAATACTCTTCCTCTTGTAGGTTACAGGTTTCTTACATCTGACTGCTTTCAGAATTTTCTCTTTCATATTAACTTTAGTAAAGTTAATTATGATGTGCCTGGGGGATGTCTTGTTCAAGTTGAGTCCTGCTGGGGTTCTGCTGTCACACATGGGGTGAGACAATAATTCCTCATTTCACCCCTCGACTGTAGGAAACTCACAGGAGCAGACAAAGAGAAAAAAAAGCACCTTTCTTGGGGGTGGGGTCAGATATCCTTCCTTCAGGATGTATTATGTACCTGTAGGTTGCTTTCTAGGAGATACAACTTGCCTCAGCAGAGAGTACTGCAGATGTCTTTCTTCTCTCTCAACTGGGCTCCTAGTCTTCAACTTTGTTGGTTTTTTCCTGGACTTTATCCTTCCCTCTGGATGGGAGCTTCTGTTGGAAGCTGGTACCTGTTGGCCATCTTGCTCCTCCCCCTGTTTTCTTGAAGTATCATTACTGGCAAACATGTACATTTATTTAGTTGACAGTATTCATTGTGTATCTGCTACACAACTAGCACTGAAAAAACACACACACACATAACAGTCACTCTTTGCTTTGGTGTTTTTATAATACTAAAAGAAAAATTTTCAAACTCTTATAAATAATATAAAGATAATTGACATATTTGAGAAAGTCATATATAGTTTGGTTTAAAATTTCAGTTCTATGTGTACTTTGAAGGCAACATCACCACATATAGTTTTGGAATATATTTGTAAAATAAAAAAAGAATTCAAGTTTAAAATTTTTTTTGCTAAAAATGTACATAGAAAATTACATATATACTTAGAACATTATACACGGAACTATATATATATATATATACATATGCACACATACATATTTGTGTGTGTATATATATATAAACAAATGTACTTGTGTGTGTGTGTGTGTGGTATTTGACTAAGTTTATACCTTACAAAGCCGGGAAGCATACTATTTTTTCAGAAAAATGAAGAGCTAAAATACATGGATCATTACAAAAGTTTTGAGATACACAGCAATACAGAAATGTAAATTCTATGAGGACTGAAACTCATGATACCCTCCCAGCAACGCTGACAAGCTGAACAAGTCAAGACTGTCAGGGATGAATCCAAAAAGATGCTGTCAACTGTGTTTTTTGGAAATGAAATGATGATCATAACACAGTCTGTCTCAAAAGTTCCATAGGCACCTATGTAATACTAAGGAGAGTGTACAGCATATGAACACTATGCTGCAGATGATAGATAACAAAATAATAGATGGCCATGTGCAGGTGAAAGCTTATCTGAGTTTGTCCAGAAAAAGTCCTTAAAACATGAATGAGATTTTTGTAAATAGGATACTGAAGAGGTAATGGCAGAAATAGAGAGGAATGAACCAAAGCACTTCAGATAAATAACCATTATGAAGACAACATGAAATTTAATATGATTCTGCATTCCTTTATCCTTCTACATATTTAATGTTTCTAAACTGATTATTACATAGTAGGAGTATCAGTAAGTGTTCTGAAGAAATAATTATAGTGACTGTCCATTGCAGTGCAACTGATGCTATACAAAATATTTTATACATTTTAGAAAGTTATTATAATCCATGAAATGGGAATTAGTAAAATTTTCTACACTTTGCAGATGGGAGAACTGAGGAATGAAAAAATAAATAACTTTTCTAGAGTGACACAGCAATAGCAGGTAATGAAGCTGGACTTGGTCCTTCTGAGTCAGACTTCTAGGTCATTACCACCATCCCAAGCTGCCTCCCATACTCTTCTGTTGGGACCGTAGTGTTTAAAATCTCTTTTTTAAAGGACAGAATCATTATCTTAGCCACTAAATAATTTTTACAATCATTCTGGTTACCAGGAGGCTTCCATTATTGTTTAATATAGAAATATTCCTCTATATCAAGATGATATAATCACAGTAAGAGTCTTTCCCCAAATTAAAAGTTTATAATTTTCATAGATTAAAAAACAGTTAATGGGATTAATTTTCTCTTTTGAAAATTTTGGGATGCAAATAAAATTCCATTTAGGTTTCTCAACATAATCTTAAAAATTATTTTCATAGTGTATTTATAACTATTGATGAATGCTATTCATCATGTTGAGATTTTTTATGACTTTTTAGTCCACTGAAACTTAAAAGCATCTATCTCCCTCATTGGCAGAAGAAACTGGACTAAAACTCCTCAGGTAGAAATCTGCTTTATTTATCCCACACACTAATGCTAAAGACACCTAGTCTAGCAGAGATGACTAGTGGGTATTTTAATGACTGCAGTCCTGGGTGGAGGACACCTTGTCCAACAGAGAGGCTAGGCTCTGAACCCACTGAAAGAAGGAACTAAGAACAAGGAAACTAAGATTAAAATTCTTAAAGACTCTGGCACTAAGCAAAATACTTTTCAAAAGAGATGGCAGTTGGCACCAGGTATGGTGGCTCACCCCTATAATCCCAGTATTTTGGAAGGCCAAGTTGAGAAGACTACTTAAGGCCAAGTGTTTGAGATCAGCCTAGGCAACAAGATCCAGTATCTACAATAAATACATAAATAAATAAAGTAAATAAATAATAATAACAACAACAACAACAATAAAAGAGATGGCACTTGAAAACTCTTTATGGCAGGAGCCCATTGGAGACTCACATAAAAATGGAAGATCATAATCTCAAAAATAAATCTGATCTTTTTTAAATTTCTCTGAATTTAAACATTATCAATGTTTAACAAATCAGAAATGCTTATTGTTTCAAGGCAAGACTGACCTCTGCTTACCAAATATCAGTAGTTTAAAGCTTTGACAGAAAGTACTATACTGACTTTGAAGTCTAGAACTTGGAAAATGTTTAGTCATTTGACATCACCACCTCTTTTTCTGAATGCTCAAAGCAGTTTATTTCTTTTTTTTGTTTGTTTATTCTTTATTTTTTATTTATTTATTTTTTTTTATTAAATGATAGCTTTATACATTAATGCAAGCATGGGGTACAGTGTAGTGTTTTCATATACAATTTGAAATACTTTCATCAAGCTGGTTCACATAGATTTCATGTCATTTGCTTAGTCATTGTGTCAAAACAATTATATTCTAGTTCTTGGAAAGTTCACTTGTACCCTTGTTAGACAGATATATAGGTGATCTTTAAAGCTCTAAAAATAAATGTGTCGTATAAATGGAAACAGAGTTCCTTAAAAGTGAAGTTAGAAAAAGAGACAAACAGAGTTTTCTGCTTTTGATTTTCATTTCAAATGTCCATTCCTACTTTTGACTCTTGTCTTTTATTTCTTTCTAAACCCTAGTAAGAACAAGGGCAGGATAGCTAAATTTGAAATTGCACTAGTAAAGTCACTAGGACTTTAAAGCTTGACAGAGATATTGGTGCGTGGTGACATTAGCTTTAGGCTTATCTGTTTTCATTTCCTTTCACACTTTTGTGGAAATGGCCAATCTTTTTTGACACTTTCCCTTGAAAAATTCTCTCCTGCTCTTTCTAATCTCTTACCTCAAGCATAAACACACAATTCCACTATACTGGATCTGTCCTTGACCATAAATATGGCATCTTTTAAATATTTTTTATAGTTGTAAATATTGGTAGAAGATTAGCCTTATCATGGGAAGTAATATTGATTGTGCTGCCCTAAAACTAAGGTTTGAGCATTTTCAGGTATTTATTTATTTATTTATTTATTTATTTATTTATTTCTTCTAGACAAAGGCAGAGTCTTTTTCAAATTCTGCCTACTGTGCAAGTATTCCCTACACAAGATTGAAATAATGGGAATACACTAAAGTGGCCCAAATTCATCCTTTGACCTCTGAGCTCAAGTGGTTGTCATGCACAAGTTTGGTTTTTGCTAGAAAGATCCATTCTTTTCATTCCTCAAAGGAGAAATTAGTGAGACAAAATGAGTTGAGGATTTATTTCTTAAGCAAATTTTCACCAGTGACAGAGAAAATCTGAGCATTTCCTTTTCTCTAGATATTTTTGTTTGGCAATTTGGTGAATGAAGACAAACCAGATAACTTTCTTGCTTTAAGAAATAAAACATATCTTTTATTTATTTATTTATTTTTGAGACAGAGTCTCACTATGCACCATTTTTACAGTGCCATGACGTAACAGCTCGCAGGAACCTCAAACTCTTGGGCTCAAGCGATTCTGTTGCCTCAGCCTTCCAAGTTGCTGGGGAAAATATATGTACTTTTGTACATGATAAAGTGCAAAGCATCTTGAACTCAGAATTTGAAGACAGAGGCTAAAATTCAAAAATATTGCTTTCACCTCTTAATTGTTATTTGTCATTTTTTTTCTCAGCCTCATTTTTCTTATTGCACCCTGAGTGTAAAAATTCATAATGAATTGAATTTATCCTGTTGAATTTATCCTGTCCGATCTCTCTCCTTCCAAACAGAAATTTTCCTAAAAATGGAAGTAATCTACTCATCAAGAAAGAGGAGAGCAAGTGAGTGAGATATTTGCATTATCCTGATGAATTTTAAATTGAGTTAATCAGAGATAATATGCATATATAAAATTTGTAAATGTAGTCATACAATGTTTGGTTAAATTTTATTATGAGGAAATTTGAGAGGTACTATTTTAGGAAAGAGAGAGACAAATATGGGATAAATGAATGGAGGAACATGACTTAATTTATGCATTGGCTTTTAAGCAGAATTTTTGAGGTTGGTGAGGAGCCATTGTGATATAATGAAAATTACAGGGACATTGAGGCAAAAACTAGCTGTACTGGAAAATGATTTAAAACTCAGTGACATTCATACTTACCTGGCAGGGGAGATACCATGATCACGAAGGTGGTTTTCCTATGGAGAGGCTCATCCATTGCACTCCCGATGTGCTGACCCCTGCGATTTCCCCAAACGTGGGAAACTCAACTGCATAATTTGTGGTAGTGGCAGACTGTGTTTATGCTTTCCCCTGGGGGAAAAATTCACTGACATTCATTTTGTCCCTTGAGTAACAAGGTAACAGTAATGATGCAATTATCTTATTATTTCAGGAACAGTCAACAAAACATATATGAAAGAGATCAGTGAAGTGTCTGGAAATATTTTAGATGCTCACTTGATATGTGATTTTGTGCCAAGGAGGCAAGGTATGGAAGCAAAGTCATGATGATGATAACAAATGTGTTATGCCCAGAGAGGAGTACAGAAAACAGACTGGCTACAAAAAGTCACTTTAGACAGTGAACTGCAATGAGGAAAAGCCTCTTTCCTTTGTGTATTGGAAGACCACTATATCCTGCCTAAGCTCATTCTCAAATTTTAATGAAATTGCCAGTGAAATTCAGGTTTATATTTTCTGCCTACAGAGTTTAGTGATTCTTGCCCAATGCTGTACCAAGGGCTAATACAGCCTAAGAATTGGTTGGGAGGAAAAGACAAATGACATTCAGCTGTGAGTGATTGAATGCATATACGGGTGAATTCAGCAAGAGCTTGAGACACTAGAGGTGTATACTGGTGCAACATGAATTTATTTATGTGGTGAGGCTACATATTAATTAGCTTTGCTAAGCCATGTGATGGTAATAAATGACCCGCTGCCCTCATCGGTGGGTTTACAATGGCATTTCTCACTCACATATATCTGCTGCTAGTTGATTTCAGTTTACTTTACGTGGGCTCTAATTTTAGGTCCCAGACTGTTTAGGTCCCCTCTGTTTTGTAGCAGAGGGCAAAGTGATATGGCCACATACCATCTGCTCTTACAGCTCTACTAACAAGGATTTTGGCATTTCTGGCTACTTTCTAGTGGCTAAAGAAAGCTATGTGGGGCTTTACTCCTGCCACAGGGAGGCACTTTGCGTCACATATCAATGGAAAAAGAAGTACAATCTTTTTACAAATGAGAAAAAGAACAACAGGGAACAAAAGTACAATCTACCACTATCGCTAATATACGATTTTTCTAAAAATTAACGTATAACTATTTTGTCCCATTTTTTAGTAAAAAACATAGGCCAAAGCTTACCTGTCATTTTTACTTCAGTAGGACCACCTCTATTTTACAGATGTACAAAACTGCTATTATCTATCTTACCTGCCTGTGCTCTTATGGACAACTTTAGAAGATACTGTCCATTCCTACTACATCTTAATCAGACACAGTGGTAGATCTGTGGTCATTCTCTCAGATCTCACTATTGGATATGCACAATATTGTTCAGAGAATTCAGTGGGTTTCACAAAACCTAAATTCATTGGTAAGATTCTATGTGCTTCTAATATACGTTAAGAGGGCTTGTAGGGACCTTGCATTTAAAGAACAGCTTCAAGTAAGAAGCAGACGTAATAGATAAATCAGTCACTGTTGAGGGACTATCATTATAGCAGGAGCACTGAGTGAACTGGCTCTGCTTTATTTTCACATATCCTTTCATGGCAGTCTCTGTAGTTAATATTATAAAGACAGTGTCTGAAATGTCTTTGTTTTTATTGTGGAAATATATCTAAGCCCTCTCTTTATCTTAAGTAATCTGGTACCTCTGAAATATGATGCTGGGTCTCTGAAAAAAAAAAAAGATCTGATAAGATAACAGCTCAGAGTGACATTTATATAATTGCCCAAGTCAGAACTCATCTCCAGCTGCATACATGGGAGCCTGCTTCAGTGTGTAGCTAGGAAACAGGGAAAGAAAGTAGCTGCCTGTCTGGGCTTCCAGCCTCGGAACTGTTCATGTGTAAAAGAAAGCATTTCAGCCAGGAGTCTTTATTTACAGCAACACAGATTTACCTCCTAAGATCCCACTTTTTTTTTTGAAAGGTAATTAAAGAGACTTGTCATTAGAGATCAGATTTTCCCTATTTAAAGCAAACGAGAAAGTTTCTTTGTAATTAATAAAGCTATCCATTATTTTCTCCAAGTTGTATATTATAAATGTTCTCAAACACTTTTTAGTGAACTTTTAATCTCAAAATTCACCTGGGTTTACATTAAGATGGTAGCTAACGTGTCCATCTCTGTAGCCAGGAGGAATTTACTGCCTTTAGTAAAACCTGCCTACCAGCTGTTCCAAGTTCCATGTAGAGATCTGAGGCAGTCTTTTTTTGCCCCTCTTTCAATTAATGGTCTCTTTGATCTCTCGGGGACCTCCTAACTATACAGGTATCAGGAGTCTGCCTAAATGCTCTGTCTTTAGGCTAACAAGACCCATGCATGTGTGAAGTGAGTGATGACCAGTAAAGAAGAAAATTCAAATGACATGGCAGACCTCTTCTCAGAACTGTTTTTGATATTCCACCCAGTTCACTCTGATTTTATTCAATATAAAACTTGGCTTTATTTATGAGTTTTGTTTTATTGTCCCCTGAATATGCATTGCTTCTATTCCTCTTGTGGGAATCTAGGTCTAATCACTTTTGGCTCATCCATTCCTAGAAGCCATAGGGAAGATCTCTCATCTGTCTCAGACTCTGACATACAAATCTTAGTCCCAAGCCACATGGAAATTGGCCTGTGCCCTGGTTGGGCCAACTGAAAGCAAGGTTAAAAGTTGGAGTGTTGAAGAAAAACCAGCCTCATTTGAGTCTACTCAAATATCTTCATTGTCTCAAGCTAAAAGTCATTCCAGTTGTGAATTACTCAGTGTATAGTTTACAACTCCTGTGAGTGACTTAAAGGAGCCTAGCTTTAAGGAACTGTACTTTGAAAAAATGCAACAATTTTAGGGGCCATTTAACTTATTGAGACAAAGAATACATACAGATAACTTAATGCCCACCTGATGTATTTTGCACTGTGATGTGAGTTCTTAGCGGATAGAGACTCTATCTTAGTCATTTTTGAATTCATGATCTGCTTAGCCCATAGTGAGTGCTAAACAAATATGTGGTATGAATACTAAATGAGAACAAGCAAAAAGAATACATTGTTACACATTGTTGTAATACCATTCATAACTATCATTTACTAAACTTAGAAACTGTGAAAACAGTACAAAGGCCTGAAATCATTATTTCTTATTGTATTGAATATTTGTGACCATCCTACAAAATGGAAACTATTATTTTATTTATTTGCCATTAATAAAATTTGAAGCTATGAGATTTTAACTTGCTTATACAAAATTTGGCACAAACCTTCACATACTATTGTTGTTCTGCTTAGGAAATATTTCTAGACAAAAGAAAATAAGAAAAAGAAGGAAGAATGAAGGGAGAGGGAAAGGAGCACAAATGAAGTAAGTTGTAGAGCCATTATACCAAGCTAACTATATCTGGTTCTGAAGCCTTTCCTCTCGTTATTATAAAGATGTACATTGACTCAATAAATATTTTTAGGTGTATATTATTTGCAAAGTTTCTGGGAGCTGAAATTATAAGGATACATAAAACTGAAACTCTTCTTTCAAGGAGTTTGTAATCTAATGGAAATACCATAAATCAATATTTCAAATTTCACTTAGCAATTTTAAAAAGTGGGTACTTACAAAGTAAAAAACATGATCTTTTTTTAATGACTAAAAGCTAAGTCAATCCTCAGGAAAGGTGTGAAATCAAGCCAGTAATGGATATTTCGGTCCCTCGAAATTTCTTTCCCCATTTGTTGTTATGCCACATTCACATTTATTCAGTCACTTCCCTCTGTCTCCTTTGTAATTCCCCTTAAAAAAGTATTATTGGTTCCTGACTCACAATGTGAATTTTACTCATCAAGTTACTTTTTTGCAGTATTTTAGCATTTAAACCCAACCCCAGTGTGGATTAACAAGAAGCTGGATGGTATTTCTGGGCAGTGAGCACATTTCTATGTCACTGAAGGTATCATATTATCCAATGCAAAGAGTCACATTCTCTGCTAACATATAAACCTAAACTTAGTTGAGATAATATTATTCAAAACAAAATATTGTGGCCCAACAGTTCTAATTCAATACTTCCTGGATATTCATTTCTCAAATCCTGCTTTTTGTCTGACAAAAGCTCAAATTTCTGATTCATACTATCCAGGAAACACCATAATTAAGACATAGCAGTAACAACTGTTTGGG
Organism: Otolemur garnettii; assembly: GCF_000181295.1. Lineage (NCBI taxonomy): Eukaryota > Metazoa > Chordata > Mammalia > Primates > Galagidae > Otolemur > Otolemur garnettii. Next base: position 7,910,449 of record NW_003852475.1, on the reverse strand, counting down.
TATAAGCTTCCATTAAATGTTATGTATATTTTTATGAACCTAAATCATAAAATTGAGGTTATAATATAGAAATAATTATTTAATTTTTAAGAACATTATTTTAATGGCTATAAAGTATTTAATTATGTGAATAAATCTTAATTTACCTAACTAGCCCACGATGAATATCCATGTAGATTACTTCCACAATTTTGCTATCATAAATGAGACTGAAGTGAACTTCTTTATAAATAAACCTGTGTATGTGTGCTTAATTATTTCTTTAAGAAAAATTCCTAGAAGTAACTCTCTGAACTCTTCATGCAACACCTCTGAAAATCTAAAATCATTCCAAAATAAAAAGTTAAAAAATAATTTATCCAATTACATGTATGTATGTGTGTATAGATAGATGCCTGAGTATGTACACACACACAATGCTTTAGGCGCTCCTTTGAGTGCTCCTATAAGACTTAAATGAGTAATACTGCTATTTGGCTCACAGGAAACATTACAAATGTCTGAAGAATTATGAATGAATGAATGAATATATTAATAGATGTCTTCTGTTCATGCTAACATGGCCAGAAATTCATACTGTTCAGTGTTTCTTCTATCTCCCACCTTCCACAACTCCCTACATTAGTGCATATCTATTTTTTTCGAATATGAATAACAAATAAAGCTATTAAATTAAGGGATGTTTCCTCCCTGCTTACAACCAACTTCTCTACTTTGGCTGCACTAATGAAATATTAGTGACACAAAATTACTTCTACTGAAGTACTACACTGAAGCTATTTGACCTCTCTGTTAGGACAAAATTTGGTGTCAACATGTTAGACATTGTAGAGTTCCCATCTTAGAATTTCTTATGTTCATTTTACATTAAAGAGGATTTTAAATAGAACCTCTGACCCATTCTATAAGTACAAAATGTATTATCACAACCTTTATGATGCTTTCAAAAGCTCTTTGGAACTCCAACATGTGAACAGCCTACAAAATACTTAAAATTGTTTCTGACGGGCTTGGATAAGAAACTGAAGCAGTAGCTTTAGAAGCCAAAGGATAAGCCTCATGATTTCAGAATCTGTCTCGCTGGCCCTTGAATTGAAACCCTTGAACTCTGAAAAATGTTTTATTTTTCCTTCTTATTCCTCCCCTGAATCTGAGTTGTCGAGCCTGCAGTCATTGTACAACTGTCTTTGCTTTCTTCTTTTGCCTTTTGTTATTAAAGAACCAGTCACATGCTCACTGGAAGTGACTCTTTACCCTAAAAAACAAATAGGCCTAAGATAGATCTCCCTGCCTTTTTAGATGACAGTCAGGATTTCTAATGCTCTGCCAAGCCAGCGTGTCAATGACTTTCATTTAATTCTTCTGTGGAAGAAAATGTTCTTGCAGAATCAAATTTACTTCCTTAATTTCTAATGAGTATCAGGTAGCAGGAACAATCCACATTAGAATCTAATAATTAAATGAATTAGAATGCATACATGCCAAGAAGTAGAGAAAAGGCCTTCACAGAGATATGCACTGACATATTTGAAGTGATCTCCTTCTTCAATCACAATATTTTTTGTTAAATATAAGCACTTATATTTTTTCTTCCAATGACCTCAGGATGATACTGTATAAGAAATCTAACTGAGACACTTTTTTTTCTTACTGATGTATTACCTCCTTCCCATTTTTAAGGAGGATCATGAGTAAGAAGTCCTGGGTTCTAGTCTCAATTAATATGTAATTCACTGGCTATGACTTTGGAAAAATCACTAAATTCAAGTTATATTTTTAATGTTGAAGCTTTTAATAATCTTAATCTTTAAATCTTATTTCAATTTTAATGTAGCTTGATTTGATGTGATAGTATCTTTAGGAGATATCTATTTTTGCTCCTGCCTAGAATGTATCCACTTTTCTTTTGATCATCATATATAATTTCCTTCTGAAGAACCACTCTCCAATCTACTCTCACTATATTTGGCTAGGGTCCTTCCCACCACCCCTTGCTTCAGAGGTGGCCATTTGACTATCTGAACAGCACATTCTTCTGTTCACATTGATTGTTCAATGACAGGTACAAGATGCAATCAGAGTAGCTGAGAAACATGGAGGGGAGAGTTCTAGGAAACAATTCCTTACCTTTTTTTCATGAGACTTGAGGCTGAGATTATATGAGATCAAAACCAATCTTTGGGCTGTAGTAGGGTGAGGATGGGTTTCTAGGAACTACTGCATAAAAACACAAAATAGATACGACAAAGTGGAAAAGAGATTTAAGAGAACAAAACTTCATGTAATCATTTGAATTTCTGCATATGGCTATATCTGAAAATAAAATATTTGGGAATATCACAGCGTATCACCTATAACCCAACAACTGCTGTCTTTTTGGTGCTAAAGCCAAGGTATCAGTTAGGAGAGTTTTGAATACAAGTAAAAAATATATTACTAGGAATGGCTTAAATAGTAGATGTAATTAATTGGTTCACAAAGGTTAGAAAGAGATTTAGGCCTCTTTCTTTTGATTTCTCTTATCTGATTTTCATAACAACAGCTTTGTATAAAGGCTCATAACCATAAGGTGAGCACTTACAATCTAATTTACATTTTTCCTTATTCAAGACAAGAGTCATCTTTCTTCTTAGGAATCTATCAGAAAAATATTTTTCCCTATAAAATGCTAGCTTTATGTCTTCTGTCTTTTATTGACCAAGTTTGGTGTACTGGTCATTGTTATACAACCCCAGTGGCCTGAGAAGTACTATAGCTGATGGGCTTTAAACTGGATCTCCTGAAGCAATAACTATGGCCTGTGATTTAAACTAGTCTGAGCTTCCCCACCCAGATGCTAGAGTGAGTCAATCTCTTCCACATTACATGAGGGATACATATTAGATAACAGGTGAAAATGATGGTGGGGACACAATCACAATATCCACCACATCCAGGTCGGTATGTATGGGTTTTCTTAGAGCCACTTGCACCTGACACTAGTTCTAGTATCTCAGTTTTCACACCTATTTGAAAACTGTGTATCAAACCTAGGAGAGAAATTAGAAACCACAGTTGCTCAATTTTCTGATTCCCCAGGCTTTTTTCTGATATAAAACTTTAGGAAGCCCAAGAAATCTGTATGAGACAAGGGGGAAGGACTGTATACAGAAGGAAAGTAGACTGGAAAGTAGACTGGAAGCCAAATTGGACACAAAAGTTCTCTAAATTCAAATGTTGAGGTCAATCCCAAGTCAGCCCAAATCATCTGATAGATCCTGGAGGCTTCATGAGGATTTCAAGTAATCTCAAATCCTAGTAAGATTTGAAATTCACCTCCTAATGGAGATGTTATGCTTTGCCTTTGTACATGAATCATCTTCTCTGAAGCTACTGTCAGCGTCTGGGGTGTCCACCTGGTGCCATATTTTACAAGTTAATGACAAATTGCTTGCAGAAAGTGAGCTAGAACAGAGATCATTTATCCATCTAATAAGAATGTGAACTAAGGGACGAAGCTACTTGGGTCCTCCCCTGATGGATACTAGAGTTTTGGAGAAGGCTGGAGTCATGATAGAACAGAAATTACAAATTGCATGAAAAAAACTTATCTACAGAAAGAAGAATAGGAAGCAAGCAAATAGAAAAATAAGAAGGGACCTTGTGATCCTGGAAGGAGAAAGATGGAAAAAGGACTAGTCCAGTGACTATCTTCAAGTAAAATACAGTTGTACTAAGATCCCTAAATCTGGAAGTACCTCCACACTTACCCTATACATGTTTGCTGAAACTCTTAAGCTGTATTGAATGCTATTTTTTTAAAGCAATGAATAATATTGATTTAGAGAAACCTCCAGAAAATAAATGAAAAACATAAATATATAGGAGGTTAATGCTTCCTGGTGACTAGTCTTAGACAGTCCTCAGGAGAAAAGTAATACCAACAGAATTATAAGAGCTATAGCTGGGAGAAAGTCTTAAAATTACAGGAATGATGGTCTGAAATAAACAAAAGGCTATATTTACTTTGCCTATAACATTTCATATGACTTTATTTAATCCTCATAATGACCACATGACATATATATTATGATCCTCATTTTTACTGATGAGAAAGTAAGACGCTAAGAGGCTTCATAACTTGTACAGCTGAAACTGGAAAAATAAAAATTCTTTCCATAATATATGAGCAAGAAGACTATATACCTTTAAACCTTTTCTTCTTTCTCCTTCTTCCTTCCATGATAAAGATTAGAGTCTTCATATATCTTAGTACCTCTGCCACACAAGATATGTTTTGTGATTTTATTAATTGTACAGAAATTAGGTAGCATTCCAGGCAGAGAGAATAGTGAATGCAAAGGCACACAGGTATTTAATGGCCTGGTGTCTGAGACAAGTAAACACAATTAATTAATTTCATTTCTAGAATACAAGGTTTAAACTGAGGAGTGGTTGTCAATGAAGCTGGAGAAGTAGGGGAGAGGTCAGTTTATAAAGTCCCTTTTAAGAAATTCCAAGGATTTTAGGTTTGCCTGCAGGTAATACAAATTCACATAAAAATTGAAAGAAGGCAAGTAGAGAAAATGCTATCAAAGGCATGAGTATGCTGTGAATACGTTAGGCAGTTAGTTAGACATGAGAAGGGTGGATAGTGGATTTTGGACTATTTTGGACTAGGTTGAGTCAGGCTGGGCTGAACTGTCAGGCTGAGTTGTCACAGGAATGGGGCTAATCAAGACTTTATGAGTGTGGAAATTTGCAGATGGGCTGCTTTGAGATAGAGGGTACTTAATGTCCCAGGGGTCTTCTGACATAGACAGATAGATGTGGTCATACTGACTTGTGTTATTTGGGGAACAGCTAGATTAGACCCTAGGGAGGTGGCTTCTAAGAAGGAACAGATGAGGCTTCAAGGTGGTCCCCAAGGACTGATCAGATATTTGGTCTACTAATCAGCCCTTGAGGACTGAGTAATCAGAAACCACAAAGTGGAGATATTGTCAAGGTTTCAATAGAGAATCTTTGGAGCATGGGCATAAATGAGGTAACAGTGACCCTCAATGAACTTCCCTCATTAACATAGTAAAAATCACACCTGGCAGTGCAGTAACACTTTATAAATACCATGAAACCCCTGGAAATTGCCTTACAAGGATAGAAAAGGGGAGGGTTCCCAATTCCAGGAATTTTCCAAGAAAAACTATGACTATTTCACCTCCCAATTAACATAAAATTAGGGAGTCAGCATAAAAGGAGAAATCTTGCTAAACTCAGAGTCTCTTCCACTTGAGACTGATCTGTTAATATGCTCTAATTTTTTTTTTTTT
>NW_003852475.1:7891524-7904888 GCF_000181295.1 Otolemur garnettii | reverse complement strand
CTAATCTTTAATAAAACTTTGGCACTTTGCCTGCTCACACCTGCTGGCTCTGCTCATTCCTTTCATTGACTCGGTACCAGTAACCATTCTTCACTACTGGGAACCAAGAACCTGGGAACACCAGGGACCTGACATGTGGTTCCTTAACACCTAATGCTGAGCAACAAACCCCACATAAGACATAAATACATGCACATATGGAGAGATCAGCAGAAAAGATGTGTCCTTTGTCTTTGAGATCAGAAGAAAAGACAAGTAAAATGATGCAATATTATGTCTGTATGTGAATTTTATTTTCATAGACATATGTTACAGTCCCTTGCACATCTGATAATGCTGAAATCTTCATAATGAAACCCAGGCCTTTTTAGTTAAATGTTCTGTATACATCTAAAAAATTTCTTAACAAGTTTACAAAATGAGATTTTTGATAAAACAAGGTCAACCTGGTAAACACATATGGAAATCTTTTGCTCCTAAGACTTCTAAGACCTGGGCTTTCAATTCCCATTCAGTCTGAGAGCTGATTCCTTGAGTGCTGCCTCTCTAGACATTTGCTGATGTGTAGATGGATGACATTAATTTCAGATTGGGAAATCTAACAGTGCTGTCCCCAACTCTGCAAACAAGGGCAGATACTTGCACAGGCGTTTGCCCGTCATAAAAATATATTTCTATTTACTCTGTTTATCATATCCTTCTTTCATATTTTGTCCAGATCTTTCTTTAAAGACATTTCATATGTATCAGAGGCAATAATAAATATTCTAATGTTTAAATTTCCTACTGTTTCCAACAGAAAAACCAGAGGGCTTTCCTAGTTTGATTACAGAGGGCCTTGTCATCAGGCAGGAAAGTGTCAGCTATCTGGAGCATTTCTAAGATGGATGTGCCTTTATGACATTTGGTCAGAGAGGCATTTAGGCTTTTTAAGACCTAGTTATAATAAAAATTTTAAAGCAAATGACACATTTCTTACCACCTCTTAACTTCTTTTCACTCATAGTTGCCCTGTGATGCTTTTCTTCCTCTCCTGTTTTTATTCTTTTGTATAACTGAAGGATGGCAGACCTTGCCATGATCATCATCTAATCAAAACAAACCAATATTTCTTAAGCAGCAATTATGCACAAAACCATTCTAGGTATTGCAGAAGAATAAGATTGCTGCCCTAATGCGCTTTTAATTGAGACAAGGGGACAAGGCATTTACAAAGAAAAGTTTAATAATTATAGTAAGCGGAAAGCTACTATTAGGTAGTTGTTCAGTAATTCGGGTCTTATTCAGTGCTTGCCTGACCTCCCATGGGAAATGGCAATGAAAAGTGATGAAAATTTCTAACTAGCATTATGTCCCCTCATCCTACTGTCACTTACATGGGAACTGACCAATCCAAGATTCAGAAATGACTCAGAAATGTATCAGGCTTGGGTGATAGAGTCAACGATTGTATTCTTCACAAAAACAAGGAGTAAATAAATGGAGCTATTTTTGAAGTAAAAAAAAAATGAATCTTTAAAAACCTGCTCAGATAAGGTTACTTTCCTGCTCAAAAAATGCCTTTGGCTCCCTGCTGCCTGCTTATTGAGTTTAGTGGAGCAAAACTATTACCTTCATCAGTTTTCATGCTAGTTCATGGTGGAGGTGATATAGGATTTAATAAATGGTACTCTCTGACACTGAACTCAGTGTAAGCAGAGAAGAGTCAAGAAAGTGGACATACTCATTGAGAAAAAGAATGTTATGAATCAAGGAAAGGAGAATTTTTAGGAAGAACACACACACCAGCATTCTCCAACAGCATTAGTGGGGGAAACTCACAGAAGCAAATGCAGTGGCAGTACATATGCCATACTTGTAAACCATGACACATTTGTAAACCAGCACACAAAGGCACATTTGGAGAGGGACCTGACCCTGGGTTGGGGGTTTATAAGCTCCTTGGCTGGGAAGATTCTAGCCTTCCATGGTATGACCAGGGACTGAGGTCCAGCAGTACAATATAGCAGAACCTTGGCTCAAACACAATCTGATGTCTAAGCTACTGGGTTGGCTAAGAGAGCACAATATCTCCCCTACCTTGGAGTGAGCAGGAAACTTGGTTCAAACCTGGAGATTACAGATTTAAGAATAGTAGAGTTCTGATCTGTCACTCTAGTATTCATTGTGTGGGAGTCTCATTACAACCACTGGCATGGTCAACATGGAGGTGCAAGCCATTCATTCCTGCAGAACTCTTGTCCTGAACTGACATTTCAGAAGCCAGTCTAGAGAGAATCAGTATTAGAAAAGATAACCGTAACCTAAAAATGTCAAGAAGAGAAATCTGATTTGGTAAATGGTATATTTAATGGACAGGAAAAGGCAAAGTAACCTAAAGATACAGAAAGATTATCTAAAGAAGTATAATGAATAAGAGTATTCAAGACCATAGAGGCAAAAAGAGAAATGCATTTTATGTAAAGAAGGATATTTAAAATGCTAAATGCTACTTAGCCTATATGGATAATAAGGTGTAAACAATAGAAACAGGATTTTAAAAGAAAGGGGTTGAGTGGCAAGTATATTTTAGTAGAGTTATGCAGTCATAAACCAAACTAAAAGCTATTAGGAAATGAAGAAGTGTAAGAAAAAAGAATGAAAAAGTCGATGGCAAGGATAAGGCAACACTTTGAGATAGAAAGTGGTTGCAGCAAAAATTTTTCTTTTTTCTCACACAGAAATATCTGGAGAATTTATGAAAAATGTTTCTGAGGATGGAGAAAGTTAAGCTGGTTAGAAAGAAGTTGTGCTCTCTGACAAATGATTTCTAGGTCTTATAAGTTAATATATATTGAAGTTAAAGGTATCAGTGGTATCAGTGAAGAATTATGTTAGATGATTGTTTTCATTTTATTAGGACTAATTTCATGATTTATGCTATAATGTATGAGAATATCTCTATCAGTGGTTCTTCAGTCACCCAGGAAAACTAAATGAATTGCATTTTGGGTAAGTCACTTGTTCATGACTGTTGGTGCCTACTATGGCACCCCATCACTGTGCAAATAAAAACAGCCAGGACACAGATTAAAGGTACATGCCTGCAAGAGGCGGGCTTCCCGTCTGTTCTCCGAGAGTCCCAAGATACCTCTCTCTTGGCCTTTTATTGAAGCCTGATAAAAAAGGAGTGGGGGCCCATCCTGCTAGGATCACATGTTTAATGATTGCTAAGTGCTCTTTCTGACCTGTCTCAACTCCCATCCTGTTGCCCTATGAATGTTACAAAGTATAATGCTTGCTAAGAGCTACCCATCTTATCTCATTAATGCATGCAGCTGCTTGAGAGCTTGTCTCTGGGCTGCAAAACATCTCCATGCCAGCTAGGAGATTGTCTCATTCCCAGCACCTTCTTCAAGAGCCGGTGGCTGCTTCTATAAACCTGGTGCTTGGTTTCCTACACATGACCCTTCACATTTCATCTTCAATAGTCTCCCCTCATAACATAGCAAACAGTTGTATCTCCACATGATGGCATCAGCACACATTTTCCCCTTCTCTTCCATGCTCCTCCCAAAAACAAGTGTGGCCAAAATTAGTGATGGGTAAATGGTATGGGGATTTCCTTCTCATCTTAGAAAATTTTATTTCTAACTTCCATTTGTTATGGGGACAACAACCAGGAAAAAGTGGATTGACACATTTATTGTTTTCTTGATAAAGACTCAATACTACACAAATGTAATTTTACCAGTTTACATTTGTAGTATTTTTGGAAGTTAACATTTAGTCAATAAATGAGAAAACTGAGGCACAGGAAACTTAAGAACATTTTCAAGATCACAAGAAAGGTGAATGAATGTACCAGCCAGATGTCTCTGGTCCTTTCTTTCTCAATGCTTTAAACTTCTTTGTTGATGTGCAGCTGAAAACCATTTGTTTCCAAGATGCAAAATCTTCTTATCCAGAGTTTGAGCTTTCCAATTTTATTGAATTTTTTTCTATTCTTTATGATTGTTTTTTCCATTCTAGATATTTCAAGTATCTTGAGATATGTCTAGACAACACATAAAATATAGTTAGCACAAGTAATTGAGTGTTAATATCAGTCAAAATGATAACATTGTAGAGGCATTAACCAGTTGAATGGCTGTTTTTTTTAATCTTCCTTTCTTTAACCCACCATCCAGAAAAACACAGACATACACCCTTACAAAGCATTTCACACACAACATGTTAATACCTTGAATCATATGAAACAAAAAGAGTTAAAGCCATTTCCTGTTTCTTGATTCAGATTTTTGTTGATACCATTAGATAGGATCTCAGTATGTACTGAAGCTATATAGATCTTTATTAGTTAGAGTCTGACAATCAGGCAACATTAGCTAGAGCCAGTAATAATTAACATTCAGAGAACAGGCATATGGTCTAATTTACACCATTATTTTTTTTCTCAAGATTGAAAGCTGTTGGGTTTTTAAAATACATGACTACTCAGCCTATGATGGTCTGCTTTGCCAATTTATAGGTCACAGGCTCCTAGCACATTAAAGCTGGAACTCATGAATACATTACTGGACATTCTTACAGCAGCAGAGATGGAGATTGTAGAGGCCAGATGGGACTGCATTCACTGTGAAATGTGAGACTAGAGAGATCATCAACTCTTTTTATCATCCAGTTGCTCTAAAGAGCTTTTTCCTACTAACATTAAAGTACTAAAAATAAATTTAAAAAAGTGTTGTTCCAAAGCGTCCACTTGTATTTTTAAGAAAGAATAATGTTTATATTACAGAGAAAATCATGATCTGAAAAATTCAGACATCTGTTCTCTTCAACTGGTTACTGTATCCCACTGATTCTACCTAAAAAAATCCTTTTCCAGTTGTCCTACCAATATAGACGGTCAACATTTCCTACTTGGATTATTGCAAGTTACTCTTTGTGTTCTCCAGGCTATGTCAGGACACATCACTGAATAACCTGTATATAACATCCTATATATTCTACTTCTGTGTCCTTTTTATTTTTGTTTTTTTCTCTACAAGGACATAAATTCCATGGAGGGAGAGATGGCCATATGCACTGCTGTTTATTCATCTTCAAGAATGGCACCTGTATTTGCTACATCCTAGTGACTGAATAAAAATAATGTGCTATGTAGTCATATTGAATTTCTCTCAGTAAATACTTAATGAATAAACTGGATATATAGAAATTGTACAAGTTGAATGTTAGAGAAATTTCTTCAGAGTTAAGTGATAGACATTCTTTCTCACTCTTTTCTCATCCCCTTCCTTCTTTCCATTCATTGGTATACAGATAGAATGGCTTGAAATGAGGCAGCTCTTGAGGACCCTGAGGTCAAACACGTTTGTAAAGATGTTGAAGGAACTAAATTGAAGAATGTCAGAGTTATAGCTCTACCAAGTAAATATACCATGCCTCATTATGAGACAAAAATAAATCTTTTATCTTATTAAACATTGTTACATTTGGATTTTCCTTACAAATGAATTTGTCTTCATGGGTGGCAACATCATGTAATACTTACATTATTTGAGGTTACATGTTCTGTCCAATATTTTAGAATTTTAGTCCTCCTTCACTGTCACATTTAATTTTACAGTGGGGGTTGCAAAAAAGAGGCTCAGCAAGACCTATAGACCATACAGATTTTTTCATTTCTTGCTGTTAAGAATTGTTTAAAAAGTTTCCAATATTCTTGACTTTCCAATTAAAAGTCAAGAATTACACATATAATCTGGCATTTGGAGTCAAAATTTCTCATGATAGGAGTTAGCTAGAGCTGAGTTTAGATAAGGCAAATGTTCATTACAGTCTCCACGGCTTTCAATTAATCTCTGTTAATTATCATACAAAACTGTTTCACACACTTATATTATTTGTCTGACCCCTACAGGCGTTTGGTTTTGTGACTAACAACTTAGGAAAGAAATGCATTAGATTTGTTATGGAAAGCTCTATGTATAAGCTGCTCCCCTTTGTTCTTCTTTTTATTCAACCTGTATTTTTTAACTATACTACTTCCATACCGAATAATGGAAATATGGTGGCTGCAAAGACTATCAAAGTCCTTATATTTTAGAGAGACATACAGTAATCAAATAAACAAAAATGTTCTATTTTCAGATAATTTTAAGTCTTATGAGGAGAACAAAAAAATAAGTTAGGAGTTAGACAGTAACTCCATAGTTTTGGAGTAGGAACCTGTAGATTAGATTATCGAGAGTCAAGAGAACCTCTCTCAAGATAGGCCTTATGGTTATTTTTTTTTTTCTGGCATTAAGAAGATGAAAAAATAACAAATGTTGATAAGGATGTGTAGAAGGGTAACTATTTCTTTTCTTTTCTTTTTTTAAACAGGCAAGGTCCTGTTCTGTTCCCCAGGCTGGAGTGCAGTGGCACAGTTATAGCTCACTGATATCTCAAATTTCTGGCCTCAAGTGATCCTTTCAGCCTTGGGAGGCTTATCTTCCAGCATTCCAAGTAGGAGGGACTACAGGCTCACATCACCAAGCCTAGTTAATTTTTTTATTACTTTTTTTTTTTCACTATGTTGCCCAGGCTATTCTTAAACTACTAGCCTCAAGTGATTCTCCTGCTTTAACCTCCCAAAGTTCTGTGATTATAGGTAGGAGTCACTGTGTCTGGTCTAAGAGAAATGTTGGCATTTTGAGACCTGAATAACAAGGAGTCAGCATTTAAAATCTGGAGGAATATTATTTTGGGTGGAGAGAATGGCAAGAAAAAATGGCCTACAATAAAAACGAGCCATGAGGTTGAGAAGTGGATTAGGTTCATATTGTCCCAATGTTTTGTGGGCCATAGATTCCTCCTAATTTTCCTGGGACTATAAAAGTGTCAAAAGGAAATGATTTTTCCTTTTCTGTTGTAATGAAATTTCAATCTTTAAAGAAAAATTAAAAGATTATTGCTTATGGAAATGTATCTCAATCTCACATAGTGATAAAACATTTTATGCTTAACTAAAAAACATTAATAGAGGCCATAAATTATTAGTTGTATGGACATAATAGACCATTTGGTATATGCATGCTTCTGTTCAGAGTTTTATATCTTATATTTTTCCATTTTGTTTTCTTTAAGATATACTTAAAGTTATCAGTTCATGAATCTCAAGATGTAGACTGATGCTCATCTCTTAATCATGTACCCCCAGTAAACATTACAAGCATATTTCATTTAAACGTCAGCATAAAAATTGATAGGCATCATCGACAAATATAATGATATATAGACAGCTTGGAGAGGAGAACTGAGCAATCTGTTATTGTCACATAACCACACACACACACTCAGAAACATATATACATACATTTTCTTTGGCAGGGGCTGGGTTTGAAACTGCCACCTCCAGCATATGGGGCTGGTGCCCTAGTCCTTTGAGCCACAGGCACCACCCCATACATTTTCTTTTAAAGCCCAAGTCCACTTACATTGGTAGGAAAAAAACTCTCTTCTTAAATAGAAATTTAAAATTATAAAATAATGGCATTTTCTCATCGATTCAACAAATTGATCTTAATTTTTTGCAGTTGAAAAAATTTTGAACTAAAAAAAGTGAAATCTTGGAATGCACCTTTAGTGGGGAACATATATAAAAAAGAACAGTCATTCTTAATTAAGAAAACACCATGTTGCAAACAATCAGTGCAGAGCCCTTTGAAATATTCCCTCCTATGCCAGCATAATATTCAAGCACCATCACATTTTCTGCATAATGTGCCAGTAATTAACCTTATAAACTTGTTTTCTGAGCAACTCTCGTAGTTGATAAATGTAGTTAAGGGCAAAATTCAGCAAGGTTATTGAATAACAATCAGTATATCCAGAATGAAAAATAACCCACCTTCTTCTGAAATAAGATATGAATAGGCTTTACCCTTGTAATTAATGTTGCTGCAGTTTGCAAGAAGATGTGGTATTTTTCATTTAAAGCCCGTGTGTTAATTTTCCTTCATAGATAAGCCAATAACCTTGACTCTGTCTTCAGACCTTTGGCATCTCCTTCTGTCTTAGTCTTGGTCCTCTGCCAATGCAAAACTGTTCTGTATTTGAACTTCCATGCTGGGGTGGGGCAAAGATAGTCACCTGAATTCACTTTGTTTTTAATCAGATCTAGATTAAATAAGTCATGTAAAAACCAAATGCTATAGCTATTAACAAAGCATATGCCAAATACTCATCTAAAAGACAAGGGACCCTAAAAGCCTGCATTAATGTAAGCTAAAGAGAAAAGGTATTGTAAGGGAATGATGGTTGAGGCAAGCAGTACCAAACGCTGACATTTTACAACAATCTTCCCAAGTCACAGTGATTTGGAATTTTTTAATAACTCTGGAAAATTAATTAGGAGACTTATGTTCCAGTCCAGCTCTGCACCTGGTTTGTGGTAAGACCATAAAAATCTCATTAAGTTCCTAAGAATTTTAATTCCTTTATTGGCACAAAATGGAGACTGGCTTTGAAAATCCCTACCGTTCTATACAAAACTATGACATTGAGAAGATTCAATTGTTTATTTTTCTCTTTTGGAAATATAAGTTACACAAAGTAGTATCTAAAGTGAGAACCAATTTCTGGCTTTAACAGTCTCTTGGCACCTTGCTATTATCCATATGGTAAAGGCATTAGCATGGATCCTATGACCACAAAATCAGATCGTGTCTACATTCTAGATAATCTCCAAGCTTTTGCTGTAATCTTTATCTTGTATACAAGGATATGAACCTATGTATCATTTCTTGAATCTTCTATTTCATTCTGCCCTGTTGTCAACATCTTGTTTCATCAACTTTATTTATTTAACCTGATTAATTTTTTTTATAATTAAAAGCCCAATTCAAGCAGGCCTGCTTCCCCAAAGACAATCTGTAGTTAATTCCTTCCTTTTCTGTACTCTCTTTTTGCCATATATCTCTTTCCTGTCATTTGTACTTTTCAATTATAATATTTGACTCGAATGAAATAGTCTTATATTACATCCTTCCTTACATTACCAAGCACTATACCTTATACATAGGAAATGCACAGTATATATGAATAAAATCAAGATCCTTAATGTTTGTGATTTTGAATGAACATACTTCAGATGTGCTGAATTTTGTTCTATTAACCTTAATAAACTAGAGAAAGTGCACAGGATTGTGGTCGTTGGTTTAATAAAATATTTTAAAACAATCAATTACTGTTTGGTTAGCATAAGCCATTAGAGTATAAATTGCAGTGCTTATAAGGACATTTATGTCCTGTTAATAGAAGACATCATATGATATTTCCTCAGTAGGCTTAAAGAATAAATATATGTCCAAAATTCTTAATACATGGTGAGATTTACAAATACAATAAAATACTGAGGTGTCCTCAAACTACAGCCTGTGGGCCACAGGCAGCCCACCTAGGACATTTATCCAGCCTGCTGGGTGTTTTTGCTGCCACTGCCTGTCCTGCTTAGCAGCTGACTCATCCTGGGGCCGCAGTCTGGCCCTCCAATGGTCTGAGGGACAGTGAACTGACCCCCTTTAAAAAGTTTAAGGACCTCTGCTTTAAGGGGACAGCTAAAATTTTCTTTGTAAGTTAGTCTTCCAAATGACAGGTCAGTAGTTTTAGGTCCTATAGTTTGAACGAAGGTTGGCTCATGGAGAACTCACCCAGTTACATTTCTAGGTTCCTTTTGGTGCATTCCATAATCATTGACAATAAATTTAATCTCTTAAAATAGCAAATATTACTTCTTCATGTTCTTAAAGTTAAGTTCTCTTAATGTACATATACATAAATACATAGGTAAATGGATAGAGATATATCTAGTTATATACAGCATATAAATGCCTTAAAGATTAATATTTCCATTGTTAAATGTAGTTGTGCCATTTTTTGACAAACGAAATACATCATGCTAAGTGAAATAAAACAGAAAAAAAAACTCTGTGATTTAACTTAGACATAGAATCCAAAAAAGTTGAATGTATAGAAATAGAATTAAGTGTCTTCTAGGGGCAGGAGGGGGTAGAAATGAGAAGAAATAGGTCAAATTTGAAATTATGTAGAATAAACACATCTAGAGATCTAATGTTGAATGTGAGTAATATAGCTAATAATATTTAATATATGTTGGAAATTCACTAAGATTGTAGATTTTAGGTGCTTTTGTCACCAAAGAAGGTTTACTATGAAAGGTGATGGATATGTTTGTAAGTTTGACTATATAATCAGTTAATTATGTGTATGCACATTAATACATCATGTTATACACCTTAAACATATACATATATAATAAAAATAAATTTAAATAAGAAAGTGTTATACAGTTTTAAAGCTCTTCTTAATTTATGTGATATTCTCTGACTGGTTCTAAATGAACATCTTAGAGTATAAGGCTACAAGGCAGCAGATTTGTAATAAAGGTTTTTGCAAATCATTTAAAATTTAACATAAAAATTCAATGTCTAAAAAATAATGGCCTAGAACACATGGTAGAGAAAACAAAAGGCCATGTTCAGAGTCTATGTATTATATTTAAAAATCCAGTGATTATATATGCTTGTATACTGTTAATGTGCAGTGTGGGGTTTTGAAATGAAAAAAATACTTACAAAAGTATACCTTTTTGGTTTTGTTTGCTTTTATTCATCTAATTATTCACTTTTGCTATATTTTCCCATTTAAAAAATTTGCCAAGGATCAATTTATACCCCTCACAATCATAGATAGTATTTCAGAGAAAGTGAAAGAAGTAATGATATTGAAAGAGTCGCATATATTTGTATCTTTTTTATATTACAGGTAAACTAATATGAATTTATCACTGTCTTTTGTGACTCTTATGAATACCATGCATTTTTCTATTGTTGTGCTTTTAATAGATAATTACATGTTTCACATATCTACTTCCCATATAAAAAATAATTGTAGTGAGATAATTATGTGTCTCTTTATTACTACCAACAAGCATGGAGCTAGAGATATAGAAAATCACTTAAGTGCAAGTTCACTGGATGAACAAATGGATGGATACATGAGTAAATGAATGGTTGTATAATTGTAGGAATAATGATGGAAATGAATGACTGCTTATGTAAGCCACAGGAATCACTGGGATGGTGACTAGCTAGCAGACTAGCATCTCAAGAGTCTGTGTGTTCACAGTGTCTCAGGTTTTAATCCTAGGGGATATTTTTTTTCATTCTTTTTTCTTTTTTTTTTTTTTTTTTGACAGAGTCATATTCTGTTGCCCAGGCTAGAGAACCATGGTATCAGCTTAGTTCACAGCAACTTCACACTTCTGGGCTCAGGCAATCCTCTGTCTCAGTCTCCTGAGTAGCTAGGACTATAGGCACCCACCACAATGCCCAAATAATTTTTCTATTTTTAGTAGAGACAGGGTTTTACTCTTGCTCAGGCTGGTCTCAACCTTCTGACCTCAAGCAATCCTCCCACTGTGGCCATCCCAGGGTGCTAGGATTACAAGTGTGAGCCACCATGCCCAATCTCACTCTTAAGTTTTTTTAAATGTTTCCAAGATTGTAACATAGTAGCCAAGTTCATGAAGGCTGCAGCAGTGTTGCATACATACTAATTTAATAACTTACAAAAGGAAATATAACTGCTAATCAGACCTCTTCTATAGTTTTCTTAACGAACTTATTTACTTTGTAGGAAACTACATAAAAAGTCAAAAAATAAAAACAAGGACACTTGCTAAACATGAACCCTTAGTCAAGGGTATATGGTGAATGACTATAATGTCAAGCCATGTTCACATCCACTGAATAGTTAGGAGCTGATATTGTCAAATTTACTTTCTCTTAAAATCTTATTTTCTAGGATAACTGATGTTATTCTGAGCAACTTCTTAATTTCTCAGTTAGTATCAAGTGTCTCTAAGTATTCATTTTCTTTAATTTATTGCTGAGATATTCATTATTTTTTATTTTATTTTTTTTAATTTCAGAAATTACATGTCACCATAAGAAACAGTAAAAATATGATAAACTTCTGAGTGTTAGATAAGCAAAAACAAATCTATAGATCCAAAATATTTACTTATATAATGTCAAAAGAAATGCCTACTTTAATTAGTCAATAATAATAAAATTATTATTATCA
The DNA here is from genome assembly GCF_000181295.1 of Otolemur garnettii. NCBI lineage: Eukaryota > Metazoa > Chordata > Mammalia > Primates > Galagidae > Otolemur > Otolemur garnettii. Next base: position 7,892,753 of record NW_003852475.1, on the reverse strand, counting down.
CCTAAAGTGAGATACATTAATTTCATCAGTGCTTTGTGAAAAAGAGTCTCTGACAAAAAGGTTCACCAAGTCTAGTTGATTTTTTCTTTTACAGACTTTAGGTAAAAATAATTAACACTACATTTGAGGGAATAATTGTAAATTATATTGCTAAAATTATTATAGTTAAAATTGTTCTGGCAATATGGAAGTTTGGATGTTCTGGAAAACAATGTATTATTAAACACATAGAAATGCGGGATAAATTTTGACAGACATACTTTAAATGCATACATAAGGAAAATCCTGAGAGGGCCAAAAGGAAAGGAGAGTTGAAACCAAAATGATAAGCAAGAATTGAAGGGATCTTCCTCAACTTATAAATAATAGTTTAAAAACAAAATGTGCAAACAAAAAATTAAAAAATTCAAAGTATTTCTAATATGCTTTATAGTAAAAGGCTGAATAATTTTCTCATGAGGTTAGAAACAAGGCAAAAATGGTCTCTCTCTCATTTTATTAAATATTGTCTAACCAATGCAATAAATCAATATAAGAAATAGAAAGCATTGGCACTGGTAAAGAAATGTAAACATCTTTTTATTTGATATATGCCTGTTCATGTTGAGGATTATGTGGCATCTGTCAAGAAAAAAAAAAAAAATACCGGAGCTCATAGGCAGTTTAGCAATGTCTCAATTACAAGAATTACATATAAAAATCAATTACATTCTTATATAGTAGCTACAATTAGAAATTGAAATTTAAAATATCATTTATCTACCATCAAAAGTGAAATATTTAGTATAAATTAAACAAAATATACTCAAGACCAATAGCTAATCCAGCAAATGCTACCCAGAGAAATTAAGCAAAACCAGAATTATTGGAGAGTTATTCCATGTTCTTGCATCAGAAACTGCAATACGTGTATTGTATGCTCAAGCAATTGACCCAAAGCTTCACAGTAATCCCAATCCAAATCTCAGCAAACTTTCTTGTAGAAATTGGCAAACTGACGTTAAATTAATAAAGAATTTTGGCTCGGCGCCTGTGGCTCAAGCGGCTAAGGCACCAGCTATGTACACCTAAGGTGGTAGGTTCGAATCCCCAGCTCGGGACGCCAAACAACAATGATGGCTGCAACCAAAAAATGGCCAGGCATTGTGTCGGGCGCCTATAGTCCCAGCTACTTGGGAGGCTGAGGCAGGAGACTTGCTTGAGCCCAGGAGTTGGAGGTTGCTGTGAGC
>NW_003852475.1:7820711-7891490 GCF_000181295.1 Otolemur garnettii | reverse complement strand
CCCTCTCAAAAAAAAAAAAAAAAAGAATTTCAAATGATCTTAGAATAGTGCAAATAAATTGAAATATGAAGAAATCAATTAGAGAACTTATACTACTTGATTTCATGTTTTCTATTTTATATAAAGGTTTGTGATCCATTTTGAATTAATTTTTGTGAAGAGTATAAGGTCTGCATCTGGATTCATTTATTTATTTTTGTCCATATAGATTTCCATTTCCAGGATCATTAATTAAAGATATTGTCTTTTTAAAGCTTTTTCTAGTTTTTTTCAAATTGCAAAATATTATGGGGGTACAAATACTTTAGTTACTTGTATCAATTTTGTTATGCTTGAGTCGGGGTTCTAAGTGTGCACATCACCCCGACAGTGTTGATGGAATTTACTAGGTATGTTTTTGCTATCTGCCCATCCTCTCTGCCCTCTCCCCCACTGCTGGATTGCTATTTTTACCTCACACTGTGCTCGTGTGTACCTGTTGGTTAGCACCAGTTTAACAGCAAGTACAATTGGTGTATTTTTAATTATTATTTAGATTCTTCACTTAGGATGATAGTCCTCAGTTTCATCCTAATTGTTGCAAAAGAGCTTACTTCTTCTTCACAGCTGAGTAGTATTTCATAGTACTACTTTTGTTAATTCACTTGTGAATTGGTGAGCACTTGGGTTGATTCCATGTCTTTGCAAAATCAATAGACATTTGATACAGTCAGTTTACCTGACTTTTTTTCTTTTTGATAAAACGAATTATTTTCCTTTGAGTAAATACCCAATAGTGAGATTGCTGAATCAAATGGTAGGTTTTAGTTTTTTGAAGAATCTCTGTAGTGTTTTCCATAGAGGCTGTACTAATTAACAGTTCCACCAACAGTGTGCAAGCATTCTTTTCTCTATGCATCCCATGCTAGCATCTATTTTTTTGGAAATTTTCATAAAAGTCATTCTAACTGGTATAAGGTGATATCTCATTGTGGTTTTACTTACCATTTCCCTGATAATTAGTAACAAGCTTTTTTATTTATTTATTTTTTTTGCAGTTTTTGGCCGGTGCTGGGTGGAACTCGCCACCTCCAGCATATGGGGCTGGCGCCCTACTCCTTTGAGCCACAGGTGCCGCCCTAGTAACAAGCACTTTTTTCGTATGTTTATTGGCTATTTGTCTATCTTCTTTACAAAGCTCCTATCTGTAGCCCTACTATGAAACCAATATATAAGCACCCACACTTTCATATGAAAGCTATAACACAACTACAGCCCAAGATGAAGGGGAAACAGGAGGGGGAGGGGAGGGGAGGAAGAAGGATGGGTGGAGGGACGGTAATAGGTGAGACCACCCCTATTGTGCATTTTACAAGGATACATGTTAAATCTACTAAGTGTAGAATATAAATGTCTTAATACAATAACTAAGAAAATGTAGTGAAGGCTATAACCAGTTTCATGAAAGTATTTCAAATTGTATATAAAACCAGCTCATTGTACCCCATAATTGCATTAATGTACGCAGCTATGATTTAACAAAAAAATATTGTTAGAATTGTGGCGGAGGCAGAACAGAATTGAGAGGCTACTCTTGCTGTTCTCTAGAATCTCCAGCTTTCTGGTAAAAAAGCTTTCTCAGACCTAAAAAAAAAAAAAAAAAGCTTCTATTTATGTATTTTGCCTGCTTTTTAATAGGGTTTTTTCTTTGCTGATTTGCTTGAGTTCTTAGTAGATTTTGCTTATTAGCTCTTTGTCAGATGCGCGGTCTGACAATTAAGTTCATGAATTTGCCACCATGCATTTACATTGGCAGCACACATTTTTCTCATGCCAAGATTTTCCTGTTTCTCCAGCAAAGTTTATTTATTCTACTATGCTTCTCACAGTCAGATGATGATTTTGATGCACAATTAGACAAGATTTTGCAATGTTTTCATCAGTTCTACTTGTTTCTGGCTGCCCTGATCTCTCCTCATCAATTCTTTCCCCTCAGAACCATGGTTAATCCATTTGTACGTGGCTGTTTTCTTCATGGCATTATCCCCATAAACTTGAACTAATATGTCCCTGATTTCACTTTCTTTCTTGCTAAGTTTAACAAGAAATTTAATGTTTGTTTCTCTAGTTCAAGCTCTGACATTCTTGTGACAGCACACAAAACATGCAACAATAGTAATGAACACCACTCAGCAAGACAGCCACATGTTGACATGAACACAAATGTGGGACATTGATATATCAAGGTTATGAAACATTACAGAGCCATTTGTACAATGCTACCAATGTGAGCACACAGTGACTAATTCGTGAACTTCAATGTTAGACTTTGGTATATAAATTTTTCAATTTTCATATAATACAATCTCATAAATTTTTGGAAAACATTAGAGGGAAAGGGAGACAGCCATCTATTCTTTCTCTATTGGACTCTGAAATGTACTTATTTTTATTTAATTGCATTCCATTTCTGTCAGGAATGACATATTGATAGAACAACCAATTAAAAATACCACAAATTAAAATACAACTTTCATTGTAGAAGACAGACTCAAAGATTTCCTTTTCTTGATAATCTAATGAAGAAACTCTGAGTGTTATGACACCTAATATATTTATCTTTAGTTTCCCCAGATTTTTAGAAGGAAGTTATATTTCTCTATGACAGCAAGGTAATTTTTAAAAAGTTTCATGGATAAATGGGTAAATTCTGCAATTTTTATAAATTTTTCTATATGTTTTCACATTTCCAGAGGTTGAAACCACCTTTCTATTTTCTTCTCTTCTACACATTTTATACACATTAACATTTGGGTAATTTTTACCCATATAATATACATTATATTATTATAGTATGTAATAGCTCTCTAAGGTAAGACTTTCTAATTTTTCCTCTCTCTCCAATCCTTGTACATATAGAATAGTCATAGATAATAAAGCAAAACATTTGTAACATCGTGACCATTTATTTACCTTCTCTCTGGCTTTATCTGCCTGTCCTTTATTTTTCTTCTTCACTTTAAGAACCTCATACTGATTGCAAGGCATTAATATTTTGAGTCATACTCTTAGGAATAACCCAGAAACCCATATCCATCTATATTTACAATCTTATTGGAATCATATATAACCAGTTTTAATGGTTAAATTGAACCACCTCTCACAGCCCCCCCCCCAAATAAATTGCCCTAGGTATTTCTTTTAAATTCTTACCTACCCCTTTACACTAATTTGATTTATGCCAGTTTTGACCTCCTACGAATTCTTCATAGTTTGGGCATTTCAGTTTAAAAGGCTAAACTGTAAGATCCTCTTATATGCTCAACAAATTTATCACTTGATGAAGGGAAAGATGCTTTAGAAAAATCTTGAAATAATTGATCTCCTACAAAGCCTTCTAGTCTACATCTGCCCCACTAGGTAAGTAGAGAAGGGAGAAGAAAGAAGCCGTTAATATGATTTCCCAAATAAAAGAAGGTACATAATAGTAATTGAGATTTAGTATCACATTATGGTTTGAACTTCTATTGACTTTCTCCCTGCATAAACTGGCAGAGATATTTCTTCATAATGGTCAACGTGCTGCTGATTTTTTTCCCCAATTTTACCCTGGGAACTGATTTTGTTGCTATAGGCAATATGTTGGTAGCATTTATGTTATTCAAACTATTTTATCTTTAATAAATAAATCTATAAACTGTCACTCAGTACAAAACCTAAAAGAATTTCATTTCTCTGATTTAAAAATATAACAGAGTTATATCTTATTCATACAGTATTGACAGAGGTCATTCACTTTCCAGAGCCATGGACATCTATAAATTATAATAAACACAGAGTTGTGCAATGAGTTATGCTGAAAAGGGGGATATTTAATAGAAAACCATGACTTTGCTCTGAAAATCAAGTTGAGCATTTATATTAAAAGAAGCAATAAACATTTTCTCAAAGCTATAAAAGTGTTTAACTATATTCTCTTTTGAATTCTCACTCCAGATGTTTTATTTTATTGCCTTGCATTATTCTTAATCAATTGTTGAAATACAAGTTCCTAGCCAGGACAAAACTTTCAGCACCCTCTCTTTTACTTTTGGCTTAAGAGGTTTATCTTAAGCAGAAGTGGTCAAGAAAAGTCAAAATAAACTCTGCAATATCATTTTGAATTCTCACGTAACCATATACTTGCAGAGAGATTTTTGGTAAAAATTTAAATACAGTTGCTTCAAAAAGGGTTCAAAAGGTAGTGTTGAGAAAATGCCAAGCATATTGTAGATGCCCATAAAGTGTGTGTGTGTGTGTGTGTGAGACTGATTTCCTCTAGACTGATTTCTTTCAAGCTAAATTTGTTGAGGACATTGTGAATATTGACTTCTACATAATCAATTATATCTGTCAGTGGTCTATTTATTTCAGGAATTTAGAGTCTGGTACCCTGAAGTCCACCACTCTTTGCTTGATTTACTTGAACCAATCCTTTCCCTCAACCAGATGACAAGCTTTGCTCTTTGAGCTGAGAAGTCTGCAAAGTCAGCCACTGTGTCTTTCCGGTGCACGACTGCTACTTTTAGTTCTATCAGTACCATCTAACACATCACTTATGTGCTACACAGTCTATTCAATGAATTCACTGAATGGTGACTTTTCTGTCTCTCCATCTTTATCTCTGTCTCTGCCTCTATCTCCCTCCTTCTCTGTCTCTCTCTGTCTCCTCTCTTGCCTTTACCACCTTCCTCATGCAAACTAGACACCCATCAATTACTATAAAATTACTTTTATAGTAATTTCTAAGACTCAAGTGGCACATGCCATATTCTACTAGATTATAATCTTAGAGCAGCAGCTAATCTTTCCCAGTGTTTTCAGGTTGATCCCATTGGTAGTACTGAGCACATGGTGGACAGTCAAACACAGCTATTGACCGACTAGAAAAGGAAATTGTAGAAAATGATTAATTTAAAAATTCAAAGGAGCTTAGGCACTAAAGAAAAAAATAAAACAAATTTGTCACTGACTACAGATGGGGCAGGTGACTGCTTGCAATCCATCCATCCATCCATCCACCCATTTAACCATTCACTCATGAATCAACCAGTTATTAAGAATCTGCTTATTGGGTGCTCCTGTGACTCAGTGGGCAGGGTGCCGGCCCCATACACAGAGGGTGGAGGGTTCAAACCCAGCTCCGGCCAGCTAAAACAGCAGTGGCAACTGTAACAAAAAACAAAAAATAGCTGGGTGTTGAGACAGGTGCCTGTAATCCCAGCTACTCAGGAGGCTGAGGCAAGAGAATCGCTTAAGCCCAAGAGTTGTCACTGTGATGCCACAGCACTCTTCCGAGGGTGACAAAGTGAGACTCTGTCTCAAAAAAAAAAAAAAAGATGTTAAATCTACTAAGTGTAGAATATAAATGTCTTAACACAATAAGAAAATGTGGTAAAGGCTATCTATGTTAACCAGTTTGATGAAAGTATTTCAAATTGTATATAAAACCAGCACACTGTATTTCATAATTGCATTAATGTACACAGCTATGATTTAATTTAAAAAAAAAAGAAAAAAAATCTGGGTATGATATCAGCACCAGATTTTGGAAGAGTCAAATTAAATACATGAAATATATAAGAATTGGTTCCTAACCCCAAATAGTTCATGATATAAACACATACAAATAATATTGCATCACTTACCTAGAGTTCTAAGGATTCCAGACCATTAAAACGGCACCTCCGATTTGTACTTCAGCCATCCATTCACTAGAATGAAATCCTTCTGACTGTAGTTGGTTAAAATTATAGCAGAGCTGTCTAAGGTTTAAGCTAAGATAGTTTTAACACCGTTGAGAATTTATGTACTCATTGTTTATAGAAAAGATAACATCTAAGTCAATGTGATTTTAGATAAATAATTTACTGGATTTACTATATTAATAAATAATTGCTACTCATTTGTTTTTGAGGTGCCATCCATCAGAAATGTGCCAGGTCAGTTCTGAGTCCAGTCCCAAATGTCACTCTGCTGTCAGAATATGACAGTCACTGGTGTTAGATGTTTCCTCCAAGAACAAATTATTTCCGGCAATAAAAGCCCATCTGTTTATCCAATTTGCATATGTGCTCTGCCTACATTATAATTTTTCCAACTAGCCTTGAAATGATCTCTCTAATATGACAAAACATTATAGGCCCTTCCATGACATCATTTCTCTCCATAGTTATTAGAAAGACCAATTTCTTCAGTTTAGGAAATGAATTAGCCTTTTAAACTAACAATTTACTCACTCTAGGATATTAGGTGCCAATTTTGTCTGAAATACTATGCTAGGTACTATATGAAAGATAATATCTTCTGAACCTTCATTAGGAATTCAGTTTCCTCAGAGTGAAAGCAGTCAGCTATATTACATTTCTTTTAATTGATTTTTTAAATGATACTTTCTTTTAAAGAAAACGAATGGAATTAAAAATTTGAAGTTAAAAAAGGTAGCACCCGGGCATGCTGGTTCACACCTGGAATCCTAGCACTCTAGGAGGTCCAAGTGGAAAGATCTTTTGGACTTGGGAGTTTAAGATCAGCCTGAGCAAGAGCAAGACTCTCAATCTACTAAAAAGTGAAAAATCAGCTGGGCATCATGGCAGATACCTGTAGCCCCAGCTACTAGGGAGGCTGAAACAGGAGGATTGCTTGAGCCCAGGCATTTAAGGTTGCTGTGAGCTGTGCTGAGACCATTACACTCCAGCCTGGGCAATAGCATGAGATTTTGTTTTAATAAAAAAAAAGTTGCATAATAACCATTCTTGTAATTAAACCCTAAGAAATAAGTACCATAGAGGCAAAAAATGCCAAATATAGCAAAGATTTATGTTATTATATGTAACAAAAAAAAAAACCTAGAAATACAAGGTGTCCATAAAGTTCGTGTGTAAATAGTTGTCTGAAAATAGACAGCTATTTTACATTGCACACAAACTTTATGGATGCCCATAGTCACATACCACATAATTATTTTATGAATAATAAGCTGCATATAGGATAGTGGTCTTATAAGATTATTAATAGCTAAAAAAAGTCCTATCTTGCAGTGATGCCACAATCAACCTAGTCATAATGTGAATGCATAATGTGCATTTGTGGTGATGCTTGTGTGAAACGTCTACTGTGCAGACAGTTGTGTAAAAGTATATATGGCATATCTCATATAATCATGTGCCATACATATACTTATTAATAACCAATGACTGTGTTACTTATTTATGTATTTATAATATTTCCTATCATTATTTTAGGGTATACTCCTACTTATTTAAAAATATATATTAAATGTAAAATGGCCTCAGACAGGTCCTTTAGGGGGTATTCCAGAGGAAGATGTCGCTGTTATAGGATATGACTGCTCCATGAAGTTTATTACCCTTACAGACCTTCTAGATGTCTTCCACAAGATGTGGAGGTGGAAGACAGTGGTTTTGATTACACTGACTTTACATAGACCTAGACTTTATTGTATATATTTTTTAAGTTTAAAAAAAAATCTAAAAATAGTAAAAAGTAAAAAAAATAAACTTTTGCAAATAATCTTATAGAAAGGAAGAAAATATTTTTGTACAGCTGTAGATTGTGTTTTAAGCTTTATAATAGTCAAAAGTTAAAAATACATAAAGATATACAAAATTAAAAGTTACAGTAAATGTAACATTGAAGAAAGAAAAAATATTTTATAAATGTAGTGTAAATTAAGTGTCTAAGTGTTTATAAAGTTCACATAATGTACAGTAATGTAATTCACATTCACTCACTCCTCATTCATTGACCCACCCAGAGCAACTTCCAGTCTTGCAAGCTCCATTCATGGTAAGGGCCCTACACAAGTGTAACAAGTGTAATTTTTTTTTTTTTATCCTTTACACCACATTTTTACTGTTCCTTTATTATGTTTAGATATGTTTGGATACACAAATACACATCACTCTGTTGTAGTTGCCCAGTGTAGTCAGTGCAGTAACATGTAGGTTTGTAGCCTAGAATCAGGAGGGTGAACTGTGTAGGAAAGATGTGTAGGAAGCTGTGACACATTGATGTGTGTAAGTACCCTCTGTGACATTCACATAAAGACAAAATTACCCAACTACGCATTTCTCAGAATGTATCTCCATCATTAAGCAACACATGAATGTATAGTAATTAGCTCAATTACAGTGGTAAATCCAGATAATGAAGTTTGTTCATCTGATGTCTATGAAGATTGGAATGACACAGAACATTTTACTTAATGATTTAACAAAAGGAGGAGATATGTGTGTTTCCCTGTACTATGTGTTTATGTATACAAGTACACACACACACACACACACACACACACACGTCTTAAAAAATCTCAAATATAACAATTGGAAAAGAAGACAAATAAAAAGAACTACATTGTCTTTGTTGATAAGAACATGGATCCATTAATTATTCTTTATTTCTTTTCATCAATGTTCTCTGAATTTTCTAAAGCATTTTATATAATGGAAAATTGATATATGCATTATATGAATATAAGGTTGGCCTACCTACATTGATTTTTCTATAACCTTGGGCAAAAAGCTACTACATTGGCACTGGCAGAGATATAAAAACCCAAAAAATTATATATGAAAATTTTCTTACAGGACTGCTCAAGTCAAAGCAATATCTTAGTGTACTTTATATTTCACCAAATACTTTCAGAAATATTGCCTTTTTTTTTTTTTTTCACACAGTCACCCTGTACAGTAAGCATTATCCTTGGCTTATAAAAAGGAAATTCTGACTCAGGTTAAATGATTTGACCAAACTAAAGATTTAGTAAATATCAAATCTTACCTTCAAATCCCTGTTTCATATCTCTGGGTCTAAGGTTTTTTATTCTATACATATTATCTCTCAACACAAGAATAACATCTGGCTTCAGTGGTATGTTGGGATAAGTTATTTGGAAAAAGAAAATGTTTTTAAAATTGGTTGACAAACATGCCTTTTCCCCACTGATATATGCAAACATTTTGCTTTGCCTTTGGAAAAATGCCAATTTTGATGTTTTATTTAAAACGATGCATCCAATGTTTGACATAAACTAAAATATATGTGGAGTAGTTATTTTTATGTCTCAATTGCCTCTTATTATCCCTTTCATTTAGAAAAATTCATAATACTTTTCTCAGCTACCCCACCAAAAGAAGAAGAAGGAGGAGGAGGAGGAGGCTGAAATACAAAAAATAATGTGAGCAAGTGTTTTCATGACTTATGGTAAAGTCTAGACTAATACAGGACATATGTAATAACCAGAACCTTCTACTTCCAGCCAAAAAGATAAATGATTTTCCAATAAATTCATATGAGGCATTTATTTTAGGATCTGGCCATTATTTCTGTCTCCTATCACCTTATACTTGTGCCATGGAGGATAAAACAGCTAATTAATTTTATATTGTCTGGGTAAGATAACTTTAATGTGGCTAATTTTCTAACTTCTAACTTTGATTTTTCAAGCTGTCCCTAAGTCAAAGGTTAGATTAGCAAACTTTTCCAGACCAAAGACCTACATGTTATATAGAGCTGTGGAAACGAGAAATCATGAGCATTACTAGGATCATTTGTTCAATCTTAATATAACATTAATAACACTGAGTACCATTATAGCAATTATAAAAAAATAAAGATGGTTGGCACTACTACAACCTTCTGGTCTCCATCCAGTGTGTCTTCCAAGCCACGGTCAATCCTCTGCTTTGAACAACATGTTCTCCAACATCCCTTCAACATGGCCTTCTCTTCCATGCCCCTGTCTCTTTACATTCAGCAGATAGAAAAGCAGTTAAGTGTCATCTTTGTTAAAGACAAAGTGTCTTTCTTGGAACAACCTCATATTTGTTTAGATTTCTTTCTTTGCAATGGCAGTGTTTTTCTCCATTCTCAGAAATAATGTCCCTTGTATTCAATCTACCCTCTCTTTCTTGCTCATCTGAATCTACTTCCTGGGTCTGATTTTAAATCTCCTTTTCTTTCTTTCCCCACCCACCACACAGTTCATGAACATTCCACAAAGTTATTCGTCCCTGAGCCTACATCCCCTTCCAATAATCAAATCGCACTCCTGTGTTTCTCATCTAACTTTCTAAAAATAAAAGGTCTATTCTCATTGTCACTGCTTTCTAGCTTCTACCTCATGAGTGCTAATATTCTCTCATTAAAATGATTAAAGAACATTTGAATTCCTAAATCTGGTGGGGATTGCTGTCTTTATCATATTCAATCTTTCTGTTGAATTTCCTTTATGAAGCACTTCTTTCTGTTTACAATGTCATACTCCTTTACTTTTGTGGAATGATACTCTCTCTGCTTTTCACATACTTTTCTGCATACAGTTTCTCCTCAGATAATCAATACTTTTATAATTGCTAAAAAAATGTTTCTTGGAACATTTCATCAGTACCACTAAATAAAGATCCCTATTTGATATTCTATAAATCTTCTATAGTTTTAAAATAGAAATATATTAAAAATGATTTATTCAAAAAAATTTTTAAAACAAATTTTAATTTTCACATAGGGTCTATGCAATTAAATAAGAAATATGATAACTGTTTTTATTTTTTTTTCTATTTGAGATAATTAAAAAAATAGTTGGTCAACAATTTAAAAAAAATCTACTTAAAGAGTCTTGCAACCCTCCAACATTGCCTCTATCCTTGGGGGAACTATTTAACCTTTTTGTATGACTGTATATACTCACAAGTAAAATGAAATGCTGAAATAGATAACCATTAATGAAATAGATAACTATTAATTAAATGAACTGTCAAGGAAAGAGGTACTAGTATTAAAAAAGTAGAGACTAGAAAATTGTGCTAATTTCTAATTCTAATCATTTTAAAGAACTAAAGCATGCTCTACTTCCCTCTGGGAAACTACTTTCTTCTCTTTAACCCAGATTCATATTGTCTGTGCAACTCATTTACCACTTATTACCTTGAAGTATTGATAGACTTTTAATCTATATAGGTCTTATTTTCCTAACTAGAATGTAAACAGCTTTGGAGCAGAACTCTACTTTATTCTTATTTGTGTTTCTCAGGTCAGATTGGTTTCTTTTTTTTTTTTTTTTTTACAAATTAGATGCTCAAATTGTTTTATGACTACTTTATTGTATATTTGATTTATTCAAATATAATATTTTATATTCCTACTTGACTATCATGTATAATATTTTCTCATTTGACATCTACTTTAAAGGAAATTACTACCTGATCAGTTACTAGGACATGGAGTTAAAGGAGAAACAACTATAAGAAGGCATTTATAAGGAAAATGTATCTTTAACCACAGAAATTAATATATTTTTAAATACCCTAGAGAAGGATCATTACAAATAGAACTATCTGAGAAATAAAGTATGATATAAGTAGGTTTGCATTAGTTATCTATTACTGTATAACTAACCATCCCCAAATTTTGTTCCTTATCTAAAAAATTAATAATATTTATTTTCTCACAGTTTTGGTGGGTCAGGAATATGGTTTAGGTTAAATCAAGGTGGGCTGCCATCATCTTAAACCTCAACTGGGATTAGGATTACTTCCAAGCTCAGTTAAGCGACTGTTGTCAGGGTTTCGGGCTTCACATTTTGTTAGAATGAGAGCTTTGGTTCCTCATGAGCTATTGTTTAGAAGCTTTCTGCAGTTCCTCGGCATGCAATATATTCCATAAAATAGATCCCAACATCATAGTCGATTTTATCAGAGTGAGCAAACCCAAGGAGAGAGAGTGTGGGGCAAAGTGTAGTCAACAGTTTTTCTAAACCATTCTAGTAAGTGATATCCTTTAAGTTTTACATAATCAATGTATCACAAGCCAGCCACTAAGTCCTGTTCACATTCAAGAAGAGAGGATGACATTGGGGAGTGAACGGGAGGATGTGAGATCATTGAGAGTGTTTTAGAAGTGTACCTACCTGAAGGCTATTTCATTATTTTTCATATATATTATATGAGAGAGATACCATTGGTAATAGTAAAGCAGCGAGGGGATAAACTGGGAGAAAAAACTTTCTCCTGATGCTAAAATTAATATTGAGATATAAAAAAGAAAACATGAAAATGTTTCTAAAAAATAATTTTACTTATAAAGTAACAATTATATCTAGGCCTGTGATGTACTTTATACATGTTGTTTCTAACTTTTTACAATTTTGTGACATCATTATTCATGCTTTACAGATTAAGAAATGGTAGTTCATGAAAGGAAAATGACTTTATAAGCCTCATCAGTCATTAAGTGACAAGATAATGACCAATGTTAGAAAACAATTCTCTAGTCTTCAAAACTCACAAATTCAAAATAAATAGTATGTATAAGAAAACTAATTGAGCATTAGAACATTTTACTTTTAGCACAGTGTGAAAAGACTCTTTTCATTGTACATCTGCGACTTCTTTTCTTTTGTAAAAAAATTATAATTCTGATTTCTAGGAAACATAACACATTAGCTCCCATTTGGTGCTTGCTATTTTATGTTGAATCAGTTTCCAATCTTGCCCTAAAAGCCAAGTTTGCTTGGGAGAAAGACTACTGAGATGCTGCTCAGGATGCATCTGCATGTATGTGTATGTGGGCGGGGGTGGTGTGTGTCAGATCCTGACTCCTATAGTGGGAGAAAATAATCCAGATATGGAATATGTGGTCCAAATCACATACTTCATTACAATTCTGGCATTATTGATCTCCCTGTTTAAGGAAGATAAACATCTAGGTCTATCTGTCTAAGCAGCTTCATCTTACATTCAAAAGTTGCATAATAACCTGTAACTTAATACATACTAACTTAGTTGAAAATTAGCCATACTTAACAAAATGTATTCTTTTCTAATTTCAACTTTATTTTCAGGAAAGGAGTAAATTTGCATACTATGCTATCAGTTGTAAATATAATTAGACATTTCTAGAAGGGTGTGCTGTATAATAGATTAGATTCAAAATTGTCTAATTGTGCCTACATATATCCATTTATAGCATGGCTTGCCACTTCCCCCACAAACAGCAAAAGTGGATGGCTGCGTATGCAATAACCTGCATGCTTAATTCGAAATGCTGTTTTTCTTCATTTAGGTTTCTCAAAATTGACTTCAACTAAGAAAATGGAGAACTGGTAAAGATAGCTCATTAGCAAGAATACCAAAAATATCTGAAATTCAGTTGCTTTACTGACTTTGGTCAAGGTGTTATTAACTTAACTTATTCATAGACTTTGTATTATACTAATAATGTGCTAAGGTCAATCTTCCCCACATCATCATGTGAAGGATTTGTGAGGAAAATTTTATATTTTCAACTTATGATAAGTAACTAAGTTACTTGGGTATCTATCACACACACTGTGGTATGGTTTCAGAAACATTAATAGACCAGGGGAAGCAAATAGCCTAGGTGATTTACAATAGACTAAAGAGAGTTGTAGGTGGCAAATAGCTGAAATTCAACCTGCCTCTGTACTGAGACAGATCCAAGGGGGGAAGAATTTTATATCTATAGGATAACCAAGTATAACACTAAGGAAAAATAGCTAGGATATGTGGTGAGTGATTAGAACTTAATGGGGAATCCAGGATAAATAATATTCACCTGTATAAGCAAGTAGCGCTAGAAAGGCAGAGAAGTCAATAACAGAATACTATTGGGTCCTGAAATAGAAGTGGATTAGGTGGCATAGCCTATATCTTAGCAAGAAAATGTCATATTTATAGCAGGTGGGTGCTAGACATTGCTATCAGCAGAGGACTTGGACATAAGAGACTGAGATAAAAGTTCAGTTAATAAAACTGGTTGTGGGTCATGGAAATGAGGCATTATCCAGCTAGTCAAATTAGTTATGAATTCAGGAGAAAGGAAAGGGTATAAAAAGACACTGAAACTTAGGAAAGGACTGGAGTGAGGTAAGTACTTCTTTCCTAGGATGAAGTATATTCTTGAAAAGGAAGTATGAGACAGGTTGTAGAGATTAGATATAGAAAGATGTAGGTTCTAAAATAATGCTTCTGACACCTAGTTTTGGATAAGTATTGCTTAACTGAGACTAAGTCAGTATCTGTGTAGTATCAGTGTTGGGCATTAGCACTTTTAAGAACTCTTTTCTTGATTTCAATGTATATGCAGAGTGAAAACCACTACTAGAGTCTAGGACCTGGGTAGTATAAAAGAAGTGTAGAATAGCAGAGTGATGAGAGGTGTTTGGTAGGTTTTATGTTTTTAAAGTATTAAAGATTATAAAAGTAGTACCTGACTGAGGGAATTTTTTTCTCCAAAGAGGGAGTTGGGAGTGATGTCAGCAAAACAGCAGACTATGAACCCCCAGGCCATCTTTCCTTACACAAACAAACATCAAAGGAAAACAAGAGACAAAAAAAAAAAAAAAAATTATAGTTGCTCTGAAGTCAAAGATCCACAGAAATGAAGTAAATGCCTACTTAATAAAAATCTACATTTTAAATAATAAAAAAATTTGTGCCATCTTTTAGTACTTCCTGTTCTACTTCTACCTGGCGTAGCACATTTAGGAGGTAATATACGGAACAGTTATACAATTTATATTTCAGCCTAAAAATTATGAAGATAGTGGGGATTAACATAGTTCATAAAAAATTCAAGGGACTTCACAACAGCAAACACCTGAGGGTAAAAGAGTACAGGCATAAGAATATGATAAAATATGAACGGCCTCAAGAATAAGCAGAATTGAGACTGAGGGAAATTAAAACCAAAACAAAGTAAGAAAGCAAAATTAAAATGCACACACCCAGGCCCAGGCAGGATGCATTCCCAGAAAAGACCTGAGAAGATTTTAAACTTTCACCTTGTGCTATCTCCAAGCCTCTGGAGCTTATTAATTAGTAAGGGTCTATGAAGACTGGGAAAGGTGGCTGTTTTTGTTTGGTTTGGTTTGGCTTTGTTCAAATGTCTAATTTTCAACAAATGATCAAAGCACATGAAAAGAAGCAGGGAAACATGGTTTAAATAAATGAACAAAATAAATCTCCAGGAATTATTACCTCTGAAGATACACATGCTTTAGACATACCAGATAAAGACAAATGCAACATATATTAAATACATTCTAAGAGATAAAAGAAAACATGAAAAATTAAAGGAATTTTTTTTAATGACATATAAAAAATAAGAATATTAACAAGGAGACATAATAAAAAGAGCAAACTGAAATTACAAAGGTGAAACACATAATAACTATATAAAAGAATTCAGTATAGGATATCAACAGAAGACTCAAACAGATAGAAAAAAGAATCTGTGAACTTGAAATTCCTTTGAAATTATCAAATTCCTTAAGTCATAAGAGAAGACCTAGTAGTAGATCAATCTTTTTTCCACTGGGAACAGTTAAATAAATCAGAATTTGAAAAAGAAAAAGTTGAAGAGAGAAATGAGCCACCAAGGCAAGCAGAATATAGAAAATCAAGATTTCAGAGAGAGGAGGAGCAGAGAGAAGTGAGCCAGTTTATTTTTTCCCACTTTCTCTCTAAGAGTATTTGACATTTCCTGGTCGTGGTGTTAGAAAAAAGGTCCCAGGTGGAAGTAGTTAAGGTAGAATTTTTAGCACCCTTGTCAGTGGTTCTCAACCTTCCTAATGCCGCAACCAACTTCATGAAGTAGCAACAAAAATAATTTTATGGTTGGGGGGGTCACCACAACATAAGGAACTGTATTAAAGGGTTGCGGCATTAGGAAGGTTGAGAACCATTGTGGCGTTTTGTAAATAAAAATGTTATTACTATTTTAGGTCTGCCATGGACCTTAGGACATGAGGAACAAATCTAATAATTAGAAGGAATAAGTGGAGAATGAGTCCAACATCTGGAAGTTTCCCTTTGTAGAATTTACTGTAAGGGAAATGAGCTAAACAGTTAAATGGAAAACTGATAAAACTTTTCTTTATTCTTATGATATTAAGAATACAAAAAAGTAAAGTTCAAGATCTACAGAGGAAACAGGGCCCAATTAAATAAACTAGGCTTTCTGTTAGTCCACTTGAGGCTAACCAGGGGTAGTTGGAAACTTACAACTACAACTTAATTTGAGGAATGTTAATTTAACCTATAAAAAAAATTAAGCAGTATAATTTATCACACTAACTGAACAAAGGAGAAAATCATACAATTATGTTAATAGGTAAAGAATGGTTATTTGTTAAAATTAAACATGCAGTAATGACAACTACTCATCAAATTAAATTAAAAAGAAAATTCTCAAATCTGATTACCAGTGCCTGTGAAAAATCAACAACTTTATAAATAAGGTCAAACATTTAAAGATTTTCCCTTAAATGGAGAACAAATCAAGGACAATTGCTATCTCTACTCCTATTCAACTTGAATTTGAGATCCTAGAACTGTGCGATGAAGAAAAATAAAAAAATAAATAAAACAGCAATTATTTGTAGATTACATAATAGTGCATGTAGAAAATCCAAATGAATTAGTACGGGAAAATCACAAGGTCACTACATATCTTGCTAAAATAGATTACTGTAGTCCTATATATCAGTCACAAACAGGAAAATTAATTTTAAATGATGTCATTTACTATATTATAAGAAATAAAACTCATTAATTTTCTAGTAATAGATATGAGGCATTTGCACTGAAACAACTAACAATAAAACAGCAACAAATGTAAAGTCAAAAATGTCACTGAGTTAAAGAAAACTTAAATATAGTAAATGTAATAAAAATGTAGGGAAACACCAGGTACACAGGGTGGACAAATCAATAGAAGAAAAACGCCAAGCTCCCACAGATTTAGCTATGAAGACTATGCAGTCTTACATAGTATACTTACATAACTTATTTGTAAGTTGAAAAGCGTATTTTAATATTTACATGGCAATATAAAGAATCAAGAAATCCTAGATAATCTTTAAGGACACACCCGGAAGACACATGCTACCAGAAATCAATAGATATCATGAAGCAACAATAATTTAGACAGGATGGTATTGGTATATAAAAAAGACCAACAGACCAAAGAAAAAGTAAAAAAGCGAGACTCAAAACAGATTCATAAAAAAATAATAATTTACTTTATAACAAAGTTACCTGCATTATAACACTATAGTGCATAAGACAAGATGGCCTTCTAATAAATTATGCTCAGGTATTAGAATTTCTATACGGAGAAAAAAGTGTTGCATCTTTTGCCCCTACTCACACCACGGATAAAAGTAAGTTCCAAATGAATCATATTTTTCTAAATATAAATGATAAAATAATGAGCTAATCTATAGGAAAAAGAACTATGCAATGTATGAAAAGGTGCTCACCTTAGATATCAGAAAACTATGAATTAAAACATGAATGCAATATCTATCCAATAATTAAAGAGACACACAATGATAGTGAGTGAAGCTGAGGATGTGAAACAACTGAAATTCCCAAACATCAATGGAAGTGATCTAAATTGGTACCACATCATTTGAAACTGCTTAGTAGTACTGACTATGGTTGATCATATGCACAGGTTATGCCCTGACTTTCCCACTTCTAATTATATACTTAATAGAAATATATACATATGTTTGCAAAGACACATTCAAACAACGTTTATAGATAGCACCAATTGTGTTAGTTTCTCATTGTTAATTGAATTGGTCAATAAATGTGGTATATATTTACAGATGTAATACTGCATATCAATCCAGAAAAAGAAAACTACTGCTAGAAGTGACAATGAACGCATATTACGTTCTCAATAATTTTGAGAAAAACAAGAAATATGTACCATGGTAGCATTTATGTGTTTCAAAAGAAGACGAAATTCATCCATGGGTTTAAAGTTTAGAGAACAGTGATGAGAAGTGCTGTGAAGGGATCTTCTAGATTGTGAACAGTGTTCCGTATCTTGAGCTGGGTGATGGTTACAAGGCTATTTTACACTGTGAGAATTCATAAAGCTGTACACCATTACTGAGTAGGTTTCCTTATAAGGTGATATTTCTATAACTGTGAGTAAAAAAGAGCAACTGTACTCTTCTCTGTTCCCTCTATTTCTTTCCTGCTACCTGGAATGTGAATGTGATGGTTGGAGCACAAGCAGCTGTTTTAGGTAAGCAGACATGAGACAATATTTTCCAGAAGGCAGAACAATAACAAAGGAGGATCTTGGGTCCCAGAAGAAATGAAGCTGCTATGCCAGCCTTTAACTGACAACTTCTGGGCCTCTCTTACATGACAAATGTATTTTTATTTTATTATATACAAATTGGTTGCTTTTTAAGCACTGAAGACAAGTGGTTACTTTTTAAGCCCTGAAGACATCAGCGGTCATACTACAATGAATTTAGATTGAGTATATTTTTCCTTCTTAATCAAAGGAATAATAATGAGATATTTGGGAGTTACCAATTTTGCCAGCCCACTTGCGAATGCCTTCATCATTTTCATTAGAGATATAATTGCACAAAGAAATTAATGGAAGAGGTGTAGATTTAATAATTTTCCTATGCACATTAACAAAAAGCAGTATCATGCATTTTATTTGGGCTGTTCCACACCAGCACAGCTCTTTGGAGGACTTTCCTCAACAGCATTCTTCACCTAAGAAGAGTGATAACTTTTCTGCTGAAGTTAGGGTAATTCCAGAGCTCAGCTTTACTGAACACCCCTTAGCACATTAATGAATAATATTTGTGCATTAGCAAACATGCTCCAGAGACAAAATTGAATCAAATGGGTTTGGATGTTCATAAATTCTGACACTTCTAAGCTCTCTGAGAGAAACTGCTTTATAATGAATTGCACAGGTTACGTGCATTCCACCAGGAGACTTAAGGCTCTGCTGTGCTTCAATAGAGTGAAATTTATTTAAGGATAAAACAGCAACAATAATTAAGAGTTTTCACAAATCCATAAGGATTTAATTAAAATTTGACTTTCTAATCATCAGCCGTGTACATTCAGTGTTGATTTAAGCCACCTAACCTCTGTCAATGTTCTACATACTGTGGTATACACATTAATCACACAGTTTTTCAAAAGTCTCCTACCCCTTCCCAATTATTTTAGCACCTTTTAGATGCTGGGATGATGATAGAAGAGTCTACACAATGATGGCTTTGAGATTAAATAAATCTCAGATTGAGTAGTTTGCAATGGCTATCACTTTATAGATGAATATTTAAAAATAAATTCTGAAGCCAGTACTCGAATACAGGTTTTGGAACATGTTGTCTTGATTTCTTTGTGTAAATCTTCCCTCCCATTAAAGCTGATGATCTCATCAATTCAAAGCCTTATGTTAATACCCTTTCCTGCTCCTGTCTTAACTAATTTTACCACCCAAACTTTTGCACGGGATGTTTATACTTGTCATCTATGTTTTCACACCCACCACTCACAGTTGAATTATAATCTGGCTTGCTTTACTGTGACTTGCTGAAAGCTACACTTACTACCACCTCCTTCTTCCTTAGCACAATGAATACTTGTCATTCTTTGTCCAACTAGTCCTGTGCTCTGACACATTTGACAATGTGGGTAATTGTTTACCTTTGTTTCCCATCCTTTCTGTCTTTCCCAGCCTCTGTGTCAGTTCTTTCCTGCCTGGTCCCCCTTTAAAATGTTTCCTTATTTCAGGTTCCTTGTTAAGCTTTTTTGTGATCTCACTCTGTGACTGCCCTTGCAGAAAACTCACCCACTTGTCTGGCTTAATCTACCTTCATGCCACTATCTCCAAATTTAGCTCGCCATTCAGTCCTCTCCCTTTTGTACTCTACACCTCTAAATATGACTCTTTGAAGACATACATGTCTAGGGAACCTGTCTCTGCTTGATTGTCTTCAAATGCCTCCAATGTTAAAAATCCAAAGAAAATAACAAATTAAAATTTCACTTTCTAATTTTCATCTGAGTACATTACATTATTGATTTAAACCACTGAACCCCTGGTAATGTTTTTCCTTCTCAAATATCCTAATCTAATGTTTGCCGTGTGAGTGAATGATACTATATCTAACTATAACTTTAGTAATACAACTGGAGTTATCCTTAACTCACCCCATTTTCCCACTACTACCTCTTACTTTTTCATCCCCATATTCTTTTAATTCTGTATTTTAAATAGCTCTTATGGACAGGTATGGTGGCTCATGCCTATAATCCTAGAACTTTGGGAGGCCAATGTGGAAGTATCACTTGAGACTAAAAGATTGAGACAGCCTGGACGACATGGCAAGACCCACCTCAAAAAAAAAAAAAAGAAATTCACCTGGCATGATGGCATGCGCCTGTAGTCCCAGCTACTCTGGTGGCTAAGGCAGAACGAGTGCTTGAACCCATAAGTTTGTTATTTTAATTTGTTATTTTTTTCGAATTTTTAACATTAGAGGCATTGGAAGACAATCAAGCAAAAACAGTGTCCCTAGGCATGTATGTCTTGAGCTGTGATGACATCACTGCTCTCTAGATCAGGAACAAACTGAGATCCTGTCTCCAAATAAATAAATAAATAGCTCTTGAAGATATTTATTGATTGTTATCCCCACTGACTTCAGTCCAGCCTACTGCTTGTTTTATCTAAATTATTATGATAGCCTCTTAGGTATGGCTTAAATTTTTAACAATTACTCTAGTGGCCTTATTATAGGACATGTGCAGTATAGTCTCTCCTCTATCACTCCACTTCTTTCCTCACTCTATAGCCAGAGTGATTGCTTTAAAACTAAATCTGGCAATGTCACATGCTTTATTGAAATTGTTTATTGAATTATCTTCATCCGTAGGCTAACATAGGGATTTAAGACTCACAGTCCATTCAATCTTCAGATATATTTGTTTGCTACTCTTTAGTGTTTTATGAACAATGGAATTGAATGTTTTCTAGTGTTAATGTCACTCACCCACATCAACAAAGAACTCAGAAGTTCCCTGTTGCTTACTTCCTGATACCCTCATGCTATACCTTTCCGTCTAATGCCTGAATGTATTTGGATTTGTGGTCCTTTAATAAAGGCAGTACTACGGCGTGGTTTACACAGTCTTTCCTGATTGTGTCCCTGCATTCCTCCAGCCCTGACTATTGCTAAATTCTTTGCATGCCCTATAATCTAGCCAAAATTGCTTTTCCTTTCAAAGTATGCAAGGTTCAAAATGTTGTGCGTTTGCATATGGTGATCCCTGAGTCTCTAATGTGTCCCTACTGCCTTTCATACTTAATGAATAGCCACTCATCTTAATACTCTGCTCAAATGAAAGGCTTCCATAAACATTTTATTTTCACCTCAGGTAAATGACTATTTCTTCCTGTGTGTCAACACTGTGCCATTAGCATACTTCTAATTTAGTCCCATTACCAGTATTATGCTTTTTAAAAATATATCTGTATACCTTAGTAAATCACATGTTTCCTGAATTCCTTATACTCCCAATGCTGAACATAATGCCAGATAAAAAGCAAAGCTGTAATAAGAGATTTTGTCTAAGTCATACATAAATGGATCATTTCACAATTTTATTTATTAATTTATTTGCTAACATCTTGGCAAAATCATATTATATCAAGCCTCATCTACTGGTGACTTCTTCAACCTATAGACACATAATCTTTGGAGCTTTTGAAGATGAGTTGGGAGTTATCTTCACAGAATCAATTTACAATGGATTTATCACAACCACATCATTCCTCATAGAGACTCCAAGTACAAGGATGAAAGCCACCCAATTAAATAACCCCAATGTCTCTAAAAACTGAACTTCTCTAGCAGAAGCAAGCAATTATTTAAAAGTCTTGAAAATGTGGGCCACAGACCAATTTACTGTGTCAGGATTTTACAACTTAATTGGATTCAATGCATAGGTCTATTCTTAGCAGCTGTTAACTGATGGAGGCATCATATGGATATCATTTGCATTGTTGAAACGGTATTTCTTACAGCACTAAATGGTATCCATCTTCATTACATTTAGACACTTTTTATTGTTTTCCCCACAGGAGACATTATCCATATTCAAACAAATACTCTGCCTTCCATATCTGATTGTTAACCAGAAAAAGTGTGATTTACAATAGTTGTCTAAACAATTGTTTCTTAATTAGTTACCTGCTTTGTGTGATTTAGCTTTGAGCTTACATTTTACTTGAGAAATAATGTTCTGCACAGTCTCTTTTTGGCTTTCTAAGAAAGCAGGAGGCTAGATAAATGGAAAAACACTTTATAGGGGAAGAGGAGGGAGAGGAGAGAGGAGGAATGGAAAGGAGAGGGGGGAGGAAAGAGGAGGGAAGATATTTGCTGGGACTTCACCTAATGTGCATAATGCAATGATACATTTCAAAACTATTAAGTGTAGAGAATAAATGTCTTACCACAACCAATAAGTAAGTGAGGTGATGGTTATGTTAACAAGTTTGATGTAAACTTTCCACATTGCTTATCAAGTCAGAACATTATACTCCATTAATACATTAATGTACCCAGTTATGATTTAATAAATAAAAGAAAGGAAAACACTTTTTAGGTGGTGTGTTCCTGATTGGTGAATAGTTTCTGGTGACCTTTAACTGTGTAAGGTACAGTTCACTTTGGAGAATCAAAATGAATATAATCCTTCTTCCTAAATGTATCTGGAATCTGCTCATTTTCTTCTGTTTCTAGTGCCACCTAATCTGCTTATGTCAATTTAATTTCCTGCTTGGACAGCTGTCTTAGCATGCTAACTGGTCTCAGCAGTTTTGTTCTCTTGCAGTCCATTGTCCAATAATCACAGTGTCCTCTCTAATTGTTCTGTGGACAAATGCAATCTCCAACCTAAACATGAAGTCCTTATGGGATCTAGTTCCTGTTTTCTTCTCCAGCTACATCTCAATGCCTGCTTTCTCCCTCTCCAGGAAGTTCTACCTTATTGACCTTTCTCCAGATTCACATTAGCTATAATCTTTTCTCACCCCCAGGACTATTTATTTACTCTTCTTTTTACATAGAACCTTCACCTTACTTCACTCCTACCAACTCGATAACTCCTAATTATTTTTCAAGATTCAGCTTAAACAGCACATGAGTCCTGCCTGAGTCCTCCAAAAGGTTAGGCCACCTTGTTATTTGCTTTAGTAATAGTCTCTGAAATAGTTCAAACAGCTGAAAACAAGTTAGTTGAGAAAATAGTATGGATTTACACATTAATAGGAGGGTCTCGAATACAAAAGTTTATTTAAAAATCATAAAGTAGTTTCTTGAAACTATTTGAAACCACACATAAGTAAATATTTTTAAGCACCTGAAACTTATTGATTCTCATAGTTTGGGATAAAAATCTTTCTGAATTAAATTATACTTTCATGTCTTTTCAAATAAGTAACAAAGTAATTGCTTCAGTGGCATAGAGCTATTACAATGAATGTGAACAGTTGGCGAGGGAGCCAACTGAACCTGCTACCTGAACCTCATGCTTATTAACCCTCCTGAATAGAGTCTATCTCTAGACCTTCAAAGATTCCAGTGGAAGAAGGCAGAACTAAGTCCAACCTAGCAAAGTATTCCTTCTCAATTTCCCCATAAGTAACTGTTGAGAGAGAATGTTCCATGTACCCACATGATGAAGGCCTTCTTAGCAAAGAATGTCTTTGAAGAGCAAACGGTCTTGAAGTTAGAATGTATCTCTCTACACAGATTTGAAGACATACTGCACTAGAAATATTCAACAGTAACAATTCCCTCCCTTTCTCCTTCCTAAAGTTGTTTGCTTTCATTCCGGTGTAATGAGGTGTAATGAGTTCCTCTCTCTCTCTCCTTTTGCTCACTCCCTCTTCTTTTCCCTTTCTGTCTCTGTTTCTCTCTTTCTTGCCTGAACCAAGAAAGGCAGATGCACTCACAGCCCAAAGAAACTCAGAGTCTCCTAATCAATGTTCCTCTCCTGTTTCTCCTGTGAGGAACCCCGGCCGTGTATACTGGTAACACTCAGCCCTCCTTATACTATGCTTTGGGGATTGGGGTGTTGGAAACTGATGCAAGACATTGCTCTGGCACCTCTTTTTGCCTTAAAATATGGTCTGTTTCTCTGATGCAGGGATTCTATATTGTTGTTATGCTTTTTGGCTTAAAAATAAATTATTTTTTATTCTTCAAAGGTGAAGAGAGTAAAAAGACCAGAGACACATATAATGTACTCTACAAATACTCTTCTTTCTGGAAATTAAGAACTAAGAAAAAGTGCTTCCCCT
This sequence comes from Otolemur garnettii, assembly GCF_000181295.1. Lineage (NCBI taxonomy): Eukaryota > Metazoa > Chordata > Mammalia > Primates > Galagidae > Otolemur > Otolemur garnettii. The sequence continues at coordinate 7,867,280 of NW_003852475.1, read as the reverse complement.
TTTTCTAAAAAATAATGATGATGGTGATATAGATAAGAAGAACAACAATGCAGTACTTACTGTTAATTAAATGTTTACTGCAATCTCTGTACAAAGAACTTTACTGTTATCTCACTTAACCCTCAGCAATTTCATGAGAGAAGTACTTTTATTACCCCCTTCTTACAGAAGAAAAAAATTAAAGTTCATAAAGGTTAAGAAACTTGCTCCAAGTCATGATAATATGTACAGAAAACAGAAAAAAGGCTCACATCTACTCAACAGAGAATCCATGTCCTTTTCTCCTAAGTAATAAAACACCACAAAGGCCTGGAATGTGTCAACCTTGCTAACCATTAAATTTTCAGTTGAGTACTATAATTCCAGCTCCTCAAAGTACATTGTTTCTCCATAGGGCAGCTCACAACTTGGCCTCTTTCTTTCTTCATAATTAATGAGAGAGTGCAAGATGGTGCCTGACATGGAAGCCTCAATCTTGCTGTAATCCAATCTTAGAAGTGACATCTCATCATTTTTACTGAACCCTATTGTTTAAAAGTGAGTCTCGATGTCCAGCCCACACTCAGAGGGATTGGATCATATAGGGTGTGAATACCAGGAAACAGTAATTCTTGGTGATCATTTCAGATGACAGATGGCACACTCTCTCTTTCCCATTACTGATGGGGTACCAGGTCCAGTTGGAAGCATCAAGTACTCCTGGTTTATTCTGCTGTCCTCCACAGGAGTGAAGCAGCAGCTGCACCTAGCACCTCTGGGCAGTTCACTACTCTTCCAATGAACTTAGAAGCTTCCATTCTTACCATCTTAACTTTATTCTATAGCTATTCTTCTTCATATCTTGAAAAAAATAATAGCATGATATAGGCACAAAAATGGAGACACAGACCTATGGATCAAAAATGAGAACCTAGAGATGACACCATCTTTATACTCCAATCTGATATTTAATAAAACAGACAAAAATGCACAATAGAGAAAAGACTATATTCAGTAAGTGGTTCTGAGGAAACCAAATAGTCACATGTAAAAGACTGAAACAGGATCTGCACCTCTCATCATTCACAACAATTAACTCACAATAGATGAAGCACTGAAACCTAAGGCATGAAACTGTAAGAATTCTAGAAGACAGATTTGGAAAAACTCATAGACAGTGGCTTAGGGAGGGAATTTATAAAGAAGACCCCAACGGCAAACAGCAACAACAAAAATAACAAATGGGACCTGATCAAATTAAAAAGTTTCTGCACAGCCAAGAACACAATAAATAGAGTAAACAGACAATCTACAGAATGGGAAAAAATATTTGTATGGTATACATCCAATAAAGGACTGATAAAGGATTTTCTAAAGGAAATCAGAAAGGAAAATGGCAAACAATCCCTTTAAGAAGTGGGCAAAAACATGGACAGAAACTTTTCAGAGGAAGATAGTCTAATGGCTAACAAACACATGAAAAAATGCTCAACACCTCTAGTCATCAAGGAAATGCAAATCAAACCCATGCCTCGCCTAACTCCAGTGAGAATGGCTCATATCAAAAAATCCCAAAGCAACAAATAGACACTGGTGTTTAGGTGAAAAGAAAGGAACACTCATTCATTTTTAGTGAGACTACACATTAGTACAACATCTATGGAATGTAATATGGAGGAACCTCAGAGAACTAAAAGTAGATCTACCATTTGATCCAACAATCCCATTACTAGGCTTTTACTGAAAGAAATAAAAAAGCATTTTATCAAAAAGGCACTTGCACTCCAATGTGAATGTTTATATTAGTGCAATTTACAATTGCAAAGGTATGGAAACAGTCCAAATGCCCAACAATACATGAATGGATTAATAAATTGTGGAATATGTATAACATGGGATAATAGTCGTTTAAAAATGTCCATCTAGCATCTTTTGTAACAACGTGGATGGAACTAGAGACTGTTCTAAATCAAGTATCGAAAGAATGGAAAATAAACACAATGTACACTCAATACTAAATTGAAAGTAGTTGATTGACACTTATGGGGCACATATGGAGGTAAAACTCAGTGGAAATTTAGTGAAGAGGTGAAAAGGTGAAGGGCAAAATCACAGAAGATCACAGGTGTGATGCACGCATTCTTGGTGAAAAGCATGTTTATAACATTGACTACAAACGTACAAATGCAAATCATGCAACCAAAACATCTCTGCCCTTCCAATACTTTAAAATAAATAAATTAAAAACATTTTTATAATATAAAAAAGAAAGATAATAAATGCACAAAAGTCTTTGTCTTTATTTTAGCTAAATTATCCCCCCACATGACCAATATTTCTGAATCACTTTTAAAGACTTAAGGGTATTCAATGACTAACCACTAGTACTTTCTGAAAGCCATTGTTTTCATTTAATGGCAACTGATCCACAGAAGAGCTACAATGTTGCTACTGAGTTCATGCACACTTGCTGTTTGTGTGTGTGTTACCCTGGGACAGTGATTTATATGAAATTATAGCACAAATTATACCTAGTTGAAGATCTCTAACTTGGTCCGTCACTCGGAAATACAAATTTCAGCTAATTTTTTTTTTTTAAATAGGCAAAGGACCTTATTTTCTTTTTTCACATTGTACACTGTATATATATATTTCATGTTAATACAAGGGTACAGATAATTAAGTTACAATCTTTGCATTTGTAAGGTAAGGTCCGTGCTGTGGCAGTGCCCCTCACCCAGGACGTGTGCCACATTGCCTTTACATTGTGCTTCATTTTTCAGAATATACATTTTATATGCAAGTTAGTACTTGTTTAGGATGATTCACTGTTTTGATCTTTATCTTGCCAGTGATGAAGCTTTCTTTTACCCAATAAAGTAACATAACATGACATAAAATAATTAAAAGGCACACAGGTCTATTACAGTTCTTCTAGTATTTCAGCATTGTTTTTTATTTGCTGCTTTCTGGGCTTGCTTGCTTTTTTTTTTTTAATTAAATCATAGCTGTATACAATAATGTAATAATGAGGTATAATGTGTTGGTTTTATATACCATTTGAAATACTTTCATCAAACTGGTTAACGTAGACTTTACAGCATTTTCTTAGTTATTGTGTTAAGACATTTATATTCTACATTTAGTAAATTTCACATGTACCCTTATAAGATGCACTGTAGGTGTGGTCCCACCAATTACTCTCCCTCTACCCATCCTTCCTCCTCCCCTCCCCTCCATCTCCCCTTTCCCCTTCTACTTGGGCTATAATTGGGTTATAGTTTTCATAAGAAACATAGAATTTGGTTTTATAGTAAGACTGAGTACATCAGATACTTTTTCTTCCATTCTTGAGATACTTTGGTAAGAAGAATATGTTCCAGCTCTATTCATGTAAACATGAAAGAGGTAAAGTCTCCATCTTTCTTCAAGGCTGCATAATATTCCATGGTGTATATATACCACAATTTATTAATCCATTCATGAGTCGATGGGCACTTGGGCTTCTTCCATGACTTAGCAATTATGAATTGGGCTGCAATAACCATTCTGGGCAAATATCTTTGTTATAGTGTGATTTTTGGTCTTCTAGATATATACCTAGTAGAAGAATTGTAGGATTGAATGGCAGGTCTATTTTTAGATCCCTAAGTGATCTCCAAACATCTTTCCAAAAGGAACGTATTAGTTTGCATTCCCACCAGCAGTGCAGAAGTGTTCCCTTTTCTCCACATCCACGCCAACATCTCTGGTTTGGGGATTTTGTGATATGGGCTAATCTGACCGGAGTTACATGGTATCTCAAAGTAGTTTTGATTTGCATTTCTCTAATGATTAAGGATGATGAGCATTTTTTCATGTGTCTATAGGCCGTGTGCCTGTCTTCTTCAGAAATTTTCTCTTCAAGTCCCTTGTCCACCCTGAGATGGGATCACATGTTCTTTTCCTGCTAATGTTTGAGTTCTCTGTGGATTCTGGTTATTACACCTTTGTCAGAGACATAACCTGTGAATATCTTCTCCCATTCTGAGTGCTGTTTGCTTGCTTTACTTACTGTGTTCTTGGCTGTGCAGAAGCTTTTTAGTTTTATCAGATTCCAGTAATATATTTTTGATGTTGCTTCAATTGCCTGGGGTGTCCTCCTCATAAAATATTCACCCAGGCCAATTTCTTCAAGTGTTTTCCATGTACTTTCTTCTAGTATTTTTATAGTTTCATGTCTTAAGTTTAAATCTTTAATCCACTGAGAGTCTATCTTAGTTAATGGTAAAAGGTGTGGGTCCAGTTTCACTTTTCTACAGGTCACCAGCCAGTTCACTCAGCACTATTTGTTAAGTAAGGAATATTTTCCCCACTGAAAATTTTTAATTGGCTTATCAAAGATCAAATAATTATAAGTAGCTGGGTTCATCTCTTGGTTCTCTATTCTGTTCCACAAATATACCTCTCTGTTTTTCTGCCAGTACCATGCAGTTTTGATCACTATGGATTTATAGTATAATCTGAGGTCTGGTAGTGTGATGCCTTCTGCTTTGTTTTTATTTCTTAGTAATGTCTTTGCTATTAGAGTTTTTTTCTGATTCCATATAAAATGAAGTATTATTTTTTTGAGATCTTTAAAATATGAGAGTGGAGCTTTAATAGGGATTGCATTAAAATTATATATTGCTTTGGGTAATATGGACATTTTGAGAGTGTTCATTCTTCCCAGCCATGAGCATGGTATGTTTTTCCATTTGTTAACATCTTCAGCTTTTTATTTTCTTAGAATTTCACAAGTCTCTTTATCAAGATCTTTCATGTCCTTTGTTAGGTAAACTCCCAAATATTTCATCTTCTTTGGCACTACTGTAAAAGGAATAGAGTCCCTGACTGTTTTTTCAGCATGACTATTGTTGGTGTATATATAAAGGTTTCAAATTTATGAGTGTTGATTTTGTAATCTGAGATGCTGTTGTATTCCTTGATCACTTCTAAGAGTTTTGTAGTAGAATCCATGGTGATTTCCAGATATACAATCATATCATCTGTGAAAAGTGAAAGTTTGATCTCTTCTGACCCTATGTGGATACCCTTGATTGCCTTTTCTTGCCTAATTCTGATGGCTAAGACTTTCATTACAATGTTAAGAAGCAGTGGAGCCAATGGGAAACCTTTTCTGAGTCCTGATCTGAGCAGAAATGATTTCAATTTAACTCCATTCAATATGATATTGGCTGTAGGGTTGTTGTAGATGGCCTTTATTAGTTTAAGAAATGTCTCTTCTATATCAATTTTCTTAAGTGTTCTAATCATGAAAGGATGTTGGATATTATCAAAAGCTTTTTATGCATTAATTGAGATAAGGCATATGTTAGTCTTCTTCGGATTATCCCATAGCTCTCTGACAGAATGATCCGTTTTTGCTCTCCACTTCTCTTCCTCTTTGTGTGTTTGGGAGTGTTCAAAAGCTTTGTTTTCAATGTCAGAAATTCTTTCTTCTGCCTGCTACATTCTTTTACTGAGGGATTCTACTGTATTTCTCAGATCTTTGAGGGCTGCAAATTCTTATCTCAATGTATCAAAATCTTTGGTGATTTTGCCTTTGAATTCATTGAATTTTTTTTTTAAACTTTCTTTCTTTTTTTTAAAATTTATTTCAGGCTCCTTTATTCCATGAATATTCACAGAACATCAAGTAGAGGCAAAACATTGACATAATCTTTGAAGATAATATCAGGACAAATATATTAATTTTATGAGGAAAAAGTATTATCTCAAATCAATTATGAGATAAGTGTACTCATTACCACCACTCCTAGTAAAGTTGAAGATCCTAGCTAGTATAATTATGATAACTTAAAAATCCCAATAGTCTATAAAAAAAATACAAATTTCATTACTTCCAACTTACCAAGTTACTTGCAAGTTACCAAAAACAATAGAAAAATTCAGCAATATAGCTAACTTCAAAATAACTATACAAAATCAATTATATTCCTATATAAAAAAGAATCACAAAATAATATTAGAAAAAGAAAGATAGCATTGTATCAGCAATGAAAATAGAAAGTACCTATCAATATAGCTTTAACAAGTGCCGTGCATTTTTTTTTGAATACATAATCATTTACTACTTGTTTGTTACAGAATACACAAGACAAAGTACAAATAGCAAATAATTTTTTCCTTATTATGTTTTTACCAAAGTCTAAGAAAAAAAAGACCACAAATATATATAAATAAAAATAAAATATAATTTCTTAAAAAAAAAAACAGATCACTGAAGTCATGCCATTGAATTCTTGATACAACTCTTGAAATGCTCTTTGAATTTCTAATTCCAGCTTTACCTCCATTCTATTAATGTTATTTGCAATCCAAATTCTGAATTTGATTTCTGACATCTCAACCATTTGTTTATGAATCGGATCTTCAGTTGTGTCCCTCATGTAGTTTCTTGGAGGAGTTGATCTACCCTGGTTATTCATGTTACTGGAGTTTTTCTCCTGATTCTGCCCCATGATTATTTTACCATTTGGCTAGATGAGCAGATAAGGTGAAGTTGGGTTGGGGGGCTCCTGGAGTAGTGATTAACCAGCCCTTTGCCCATTTGCCCAAGAGCTGGGACTAGTGTCTGTACCTTTTCCCCTAGAACTTTGCAAAGGGCCCGTACAGTGCTACAGCCTGAGACACTGGGGCCTTACTTGGTATGGTGGGGCTCAGTGACTCTGTCTTGTTTTGGGCTTGTCTCTGTCCTACCCTAGTGAATCAGTTACTCTGGGTTGAAATCTCGGCTGTGGAGAAATACCAGCAATTAAGTCACCCTGCCCCCCACAAGCAACAATTGGAAAAGGAAAATCAAACCTTCCCATCACCATACACCCAGGGTACCACTTTGGATAGTCCTTGGGTGATTGGCCCAGTTCAAGAGGTCCAAATCAATTGTCCCAGTCAGCACTGGTCTCAGGTGGGAGGGTTCAAAGGTCTCTGGCAACTAGATAGCAAGAGTCTGATGGCAGCTCAAGTATGACTTGCTCCAGTGCTCCGTGAGGTCAGAAGGCTCACCCAGCAAATAAATTCATCTGGGTAAGTTGATGCTTTCTTCCCCACCTTGCACCTCTGTCACACCCAGTCACTGGTAACCCCACAGGGCTATGGCCCTGTTCCCTCCAATGAGCAGATGCTCCAGGGGGTTGTGCCTGCCTGAGTCACAGAGAGATCTATGTCTCCTCAGCCAGGCCCCCGCTCTCTGTCTCTATCCATCAAAAGGATATGAGGCTTGACAACCTCGGGTGATTAATGGAAGCTGGGGTGGTTCACCCAGTTCCAGCCCCACCCCTGATTGATGTTGCTGACACTTATATTTGTGCAAGATTTGTTTCTGTCCTGGCTATATTCGCCTGCGGACCAGGCACTGTTTGAATTCACAGAAACTATGAGTCAGCCTCCATCTGTGCCACTGCCCAGAGCTGGTGTCTTTGTCTCTATTGCACTCTGTGTTGGGGTGGATGTGGTTAGAGTTCACACTCGGCTCTGGGTTTCTGCCTCTCCCTGCCTGCTTTTATCTTAGGTATCATCTCCTGAGGGCTGGGTGCTGCTTAAGCTCACTAAAGCAGTCTTTCTGTCTCACTCTCACCCTAGGAGTATGCCATCTCTGTATGGGTATTCTTGTCTCCATCCCCACCATGCCCTGCCCAGGAAGGTACCATCTCATACATACCCTTTACTCACAGGGCCTGTGTTTCTATCCCAGATCTGTTCCACCAGTGGTTGTCATCGAAGAAGATGCCCAGCTTCCTCTGGTTGCCCAGACAGGCAGGGAGTATCTCTCCAAAATATCCCCAGGGGTATGAGCCCTATTGTTCCTGCAGCTGCTGCTGCTGCTCTGTACTATGGGGCACCATCTTTCCCTCTCCTGTATGGTTCCCTCTGTTTACCATCTTCTCCTTACTTCCTTGCCACAGAATCAGCACAGACCAGTAACAGCCCACTCCCTGTCCACAACTCTTGAGAAAATGCCCAAGAATCTGGACTCCATTCAGGACAGGCTTCCAGACCTTGGGGTGAGAGTGGAGGGGAATGTTGGGAGTTCAGAATTGCAGGTAAAGAATATGTACAGTTTTATACAGTTTTATGCCTGGTGGGAGAGCCCTGTGGCAGACCAGTAAGTCCTCTCTAAAAAAGGAGTTCGGCTTTTTTAGAAGGTCTCCCCCATGCGATAATATAGGAGGGGATCTGAACTCTGCTCACTTTTTTGTATAAAGTATACTGTGAGCCATTCTCATGGGGGAGGGGGTTCCCATCTGCTTGGTGATGGATTTTGTACCTATTGTTTATTTCCTTGGGATCACACCTCTCCTCAGCAGGGTTGATGTGCATTCTTCAACCTTCTCTCTTGGCTCAGCTCCAAACCATCAACTTGCTAAACTTCTGTCCTTTAACTCTCCTTCTGGACAGGAGCCTCTGTGGAAAGCTGGCTCCAGTCAGCCATCTTTCTTCCACCCTCCCTGTTCCTACCCGCTTGCTTGCTTTTAAATGAGAACACATAGTACACACTTATGCAACCTAGAAATGAATAATTCTAGAATACAGTTGATTTTAAATAAATTACTAGAATACAAGAGTGTCTCCTATAAAAACTGAAATATTTGGGAGAAGTTCTAAATTAACACGGGCCTTTATTCTATGTTCAACAAGAGAAAACCTGTCAATCAGTCTGCGCTCCTTGTCAATCATAAGAAAACTCCTCAGGAGGAAAGAGGCTAGAAAGAGGTGAAAGAAGTCAGATTTTCCCAGCAGTCACCAGACTTTATTTCCAGAGGAAAACAAAATGAAATTTGCAGTTGTTATTGAGTATATATGTGCATGTAAATGTCTGTATAACCAATTAATTTTTCCTTTATTTTTCAATGATTTCTGGGCTGTTTTCCAGACATAAGATACTTTCCAATGTATTTAAGATTTAATTATCCTATCTTCTGAATGTCAATGACTTTAAGAGGAAATACAGTTTCATAACCATTTTAATTTCACTTATTTTCAGTAACTAATAAAATAATTAAGATAAAGGACTAACAACTTCAAAATACAAAAGACTAAATAATTTTTCAATGTAATTATTCAACATAAACTAACCATTTATTCTATTGTAAATTATTCAACATAAACTAACCATTTATTCTATTGTGAATTATTATTGCCTGATATAAGAATGAGAATGTTAAAGATGCTCACTTTTGAGAACTCCGTAGTACTATAAGGGCAATAATTATACATTCACATATCTCTACTCCAGTAAACCTCTATTCTTTTGAGATAATTCATGGAGAAAGTTTTCACTTCCATAAAAATATGACTTTAAACAATTTTTATTAAAATTATATGCTTTTGAAATTTTAAATTCTTTTATTATTTAACTTTCAATTTAACATGAGCCCAAATGCCCATCAACCAGTGAATGGATTAACATATGTATACCATGGAGTACTATTCAGCCATAAGGAAAGATGGAGACTTTATATCTTTACATCTTTTATGTTTACCTGGATGGAGTTGAAACATTCTTTTTAGTCACATATCTCAAGAATGAAATTTAAAATTCTTTATGTAATATTTATCAATGTGCTTTTTCAAACTGTTCTTCCTGGAATTAATAGGACATGGGGAAAATTATGAGTGGGACTGGGGAGAGTTGTCAGTAAATGAAATAAGAAAGGGGAAAATGGAAAGAAGTGGAAAATGACTAGATGGGGTTCTAGAGTTAGTCCATCCAGACCACTAGAGACTGTTGGCCAAATCTGGCAGACATGAGTTTTTGTAAATAAAGTTATCTTGGAACACATTCATATTCATTTTTTATGTATTGTTTGTGGTCATTTTATGGCTTTAACAGCAGATTTGAAAAGTAGTGACAGATAGCAGTTGTAACAAATTATAAGGCATGCAAAGCCTAAAATATTTACTGACCCTATTGAGAACAATTTACTTATCCTTAATCAATATTTAATTTTATCCAGATCCAGTGATTTTGTTTTACAGATTGTATTTAAATATGTAAATAGGCAAAAAATGGGAAAGAGAAAATTAAACATTTGCTTCCTTAATCAAAGAGAATAGTAGTAACAATTGCCTTGGAGGCAAGACTCTTATTTCAAAAAATATCTATTGTTTTTAGCTTTATCGAAGTAAAACTGATAAGTAAAAATGTATATATTTAATCTATACTATGTGATCTCTTTATATACATATACATTGCTAAAGGATTACCACAATCAAGCAAATTATCCTAATCAATTCAGAGAGTTGCCTTTTATGTGTATGTAGTGAGAATATTGAAGATATATTCATTTATCAAGTTTCAATTTCAAGTACACAATACATTATTGTTAACTGTAGTCACTATGCTGTATATTACCTCCAGAGTTTAATAACCCTGCATAGCTAAAACTTTTTACCCTTTAACTAACATTTCTCTGTTTTCCCCACTCCTCAGCTCCCGGTAACAACCATTCTCCTCCTTGCTGCCATAAGTTCCATTTTTTAGATTCTACGTAGCAGTGAGATCATATACTATTTGTCTTTCTGTGCCCAGCATAATTCACTTAGCATGTGTCCTTTGGGTTCAGCCACATTGTTGCTAATGGTAGGATTTCTTTCTTTGTAAGGAAGGCCTAATAATATTCCATTTCATGTGTACATCATATTTTCTCTATTTATCCATTAATTGTCACTTAGGTTGATTCCTTAGCATGGCCATTATCAATAATGTTGCAATGAACATGAAAATTCAGATATATCTTCAACATATTCGTGATTTTATTTCCCTTGGATATACATCCAGAAGTCAGATTGCTGGCTCATATGGTACTTCTCTTTTCTACTTTTTGTAGAATCTTTTTTCTATTTTCCAAAATGACTATACAAATTTATGTTTTCACCAACAATATACAAGAGTCTCCTTTTATCTATATCTTTATTCCCACTTACCCTTTATCTTTTTGATCATAACTGTTCTAATGGATATAAGATAATATATACTTCGGATTTTGATTTGCATTTCCCTGATACTGATGTTGAGGTACATTCTATACCTAATTTGCTGAGAAATTTTATTATTAAAAGATACTGAATTTTCTTGAATGCTTTTTTTGTGTCAAGAAATGATATGATTTTTATTCTTTATTCTGTTAATGTGGTGTATCACATTTATTGATTTACATATGCTAAGTCATCCTTGCATCCAGGGATAATCCCACTTGATAATGGTACATGATCCTTCTAATATGCTGTTGAATTTTATTTGCAGAAAGTATCTTAATAAGCCTTTTTGTTTGGGGGACTGATTTAAATGACAGATTTTTACCAAATATACAAATTGCTCTGTACTGCATTACTTAAAAAATACTTATTTTTCTCCTGTTAATACTTATGAGACAGAACTCTGCTAGTATTGTAGTGAGAGTGACTTTAGGGTGCACAAACAGCAGAAAAGAGTAGCAATGGAGGGGCAGGCATGGGAAGTTTACTCCGTAACATGGTACCAAGTAGAATCTCAGTTGATAACCAATAAGAATTTTCTCATTTTAGAGATGGTCAGTGAGTTTTAGAATTCAAGATATTAAATCATTATTTGTTTCTCATTCACTATTTTCTAGAATTATTGCAATTCCACCTCCATAGTCTATAAAACTTCAATAATAGCATGATACTGTTAGTTACGTTTATGTTAGAAGGAAAGTAAAGAAAGAGTGGATCCAACATAAGTCCTCATGTGGGAATGAAGATCATGTTTGATGCCGGAACAATGCTTACAAGCTAGGAAATTACAGAAAAGTGGGCTGCCAACACTGAGGAGTTCCCAGGGTAGGGAGGATTGATGAGAGTTGAAGTGAGGAATTGGTCTTGCTATGAGGCAAGATTTAGGCCTTTTTCTTTTCTTCTCTTGCTTTTTTTCTTATTTTTTAGGTGACAGAAATTTGGATGGTAAGTGTGAGAGACTGAATATACAAATGGACCATGGCCATACCATATATAAAATACAACTTCGACTCCTAATTGGCAGCAACATACCCTGCCCAGAAAATCAACCATGAAATCAGTTGTAAGTCAAGCTTATAGGAAGCTAGACTGCTATCTCTAATAACAATCTAGAAGCTAGAAGGTCTGTAACAATTGGTCCCAATGGCCAAGACTAGATGAATAACTGACAGTACTCCTAATGTTTATTCTCATATCCAATTTAGGGCCAACCAGAGAAAGTCAAATAAGCACTCTAGCCAGTATTGCAGGATGCTACAGTTCTAGTTAGCTCCCCTACATCTTCCCCATGTCACACAGGGCATATTTAAACTTCTTTTTCCACTATAAAGGTTTTCCATTCTTCTGCTTGCCTGTGAGTCTTTGCCAAAATCATAATAACTCCCTTGTGATAGCAAACTTGCAATAGTTTTTGCTTTTCTCATTTGGATTGTCTTTATTTCCATAAATGTATGATTTTTGTTTAAAGAATGGGTTGAAATGTCTCACCTTTCCCCTCCAAAAATAAAAATTAATATGTAATCCAACATTTTTTAGTATATAAAAGGGACACTGAATTTTGGAAAATGTAATTGACCTGATTTAGATAGTGATTCTTAACTTCCTGTACATTGGGATCACGTGCGGGATTTTGAAATAGCTGATTCCTAGGGCCTAACCCCTAGAGAAACTGGAGTAAATGCATACATAAAGATGCATTTTCAAACATTCCTGGATATTTCTAATGGTCCACAAGAATCTAGAATCTCTGCCTTAGAATGTAGTAAAAATCAATATGCTTATGCAGGAAATCAAACTCTTTACCTCAATTTTCCACCGTTTTGTGGCACTTAAAACCTTTTATCTCAATGTGAAAAAAAAGATAGGCAACCCAGAGAAATACTGTATCATCTTTCCTAGATAGAATTTAAATACCAAGCAGCTTTATCTCTCGAACAAATAAGACAAAAGAAAGTAAAAGTGACCTCTAGGTAGTCAACATAGTGTCCCTTAATCACAGAGGATGCCCTCAAGCCTTCACTCATAAAATAGGTGTTCTTATTTTATACTTATTTGTGACAGGTTTGGAAATTCAGTTTTCAGATTTACAACCTTTATGAGAAGGGTGATGCTGCATGCCCTGTTTCTTATGATTGCCCTAAAAAGTAATACTTCAGGGCAGTAGAGGAACTGGGAAACTGAGAAAAGGTACAAAACCCAGGACATGCCTAACTTCTTACATTGCACATCTCATCAGGTCCTAGGGTCACAAAGCAGCCAAGACCATGTTTCTGGGGGAAAAACACAACCTATTGAAATATTTACCTGTTATAGATTGGTTAAAGACACCAACTTCCAATTCAGACAACTGGGCATTTCAAATGGTATCTTTCTTGAAGTTTTTGCACGCAGAAATGTTTTGAAGTTTACTAATACTTTGTTAAGTTTAGATTTAAATACATGAGGAAAACTATATCAGCTTTTGCACCATGAGAAGCCTTACTCACTTCACTGAGGTATAGTTTACAAAGACCAATGTATCAGGCAAAGCTACAGACTCTGGTCCATTTTTAATTTATCTTCTTCAGCAAATGTTACTTTATTGTGACGTTTTTATTTTAGAATTTGATCTAAAAAGGGTTTTTGTGATTCATAGCAAGTGAAAGAGTCCTTGGTTACAGTATTGTCACTCTTGTTGTTTAAATAAGATTCTCAGAACTAAACTGCAATTGAAGACAACATTCAGTATGAAGAAAAAGTCCTCTATGGAGCCTTGAGTTTCTGTCAGTTCTAATTTTCACAGTTTGTGGTCTAAACTAATAAAACCTTGCCTTTGAATACCCTGCTTGAAGGATGATCATTTGAATGGCACAATGGCAAATACCAGACAATATGTATATTCATTTTATATTTAATGCTCCTCTCCAGCATACACTTCAGTGAATACTTAGCATATTCCCTATACTGGTCCTTGAAATAAAGTGGCAGCTTCAGTAGTAATAAATGTAACAGCAATAGCCATTTCAGTAAAGATCACAATATATTTGGAACACTGTTTACCAATGCCCCAAATCCAAATATTGAAAACACATGTGTTGTTAGTTATTATTTTTCATTCAAATATGTTATTATCAGACACCTCTGAGTAGACCACAATTTCTAGCTGCTCAAAGCTAAGCATCAAGTATCACCCTTCTTCATCCACAGACTAAGCCAGAAGGAGTAAAATTGAGGCATTAGTAATTTATATAATTTATTTTTGGTGACTGTCAAAGGGATCATTTAAAGTAGGTTGAGGGGGTGGCATCTACTACCTGAGGAGTCTGCCTACTGGTTAAAACTTGTGTGTGATTATTCATACTGGGCACAGGTAATCATAAAGGCTTTATATGTGGCAAGCCTCAAATGGAAAGCTACCTTCCCCACATCTGATGTCTCCTACGGGTGTTGGAAGCAAAGACCCAGGCTGCCCAGGCAGGCTGTATTCTTTGTGCATTCACATTCCTAGCCCCTCCTGCCTCCATTCCTGGGTCTCTATTTGAGACCTTGAGCAGAGATCCTTCTTCATGTGCCCCTACCAAGGTTAGGGTTGGCAGTGGGGGCTGGAAGCTTGAAGATACTTTCCTCACTCTGACTCAGTACCTAGCACTTTTCCACTCCCAACCCTCCTCTCTTGCCTGTCCCCAAAGTTCATAAACTGCCCACCCAGCCTTTTGCAGGAGGCTCCCTCAACAGTGAGGTGACTCCATGTTTATGCTAATCCACCCGCCTCTCCACCCGTGTGCCACTCCATGGAGCAGAATGGAGTGAAGAGAGTTTGGCTTGTGTGTGTTCTGGTCTTAGCCACTTGTTTATACCAAAGCAGTGATTAAAATTCTATGTTTTTGTCATTTTGCTTCTTGCTTTAACTGCGATTCTAATACCTAAAACTCAACAATTTCCTTCTCCCCTAGCTCTGTTGAATTCTTAATTACTTTTCTTACTTTCAGCATTTTTATCCAGTTCCCAAAGGAGGCTCTTCACAAAATATTTCTGCCCTATTGATAAATTTTGAGAATACAACAATCGTCTACTTCATTTCTACAAGTTTATGAAAGTATGTTGTATTCAAACCCATAATGCTTGTACAGTGTAACTAGCTGGATGTGTGAAATGTGAACTTTCTTCATCCTGCACTGACAACCACAGTTTTCTTTTTTATTAAGTCTACTACCATATTCTCAGTATTCAAATGCTATCCCAGAGCAAACTAAGAACCTTGATTCTCACAATATGCTGAATTTTCATCTTCCAAGCCTAAACACTTCCTTAATTTTGCCCAAAACTATCTACTTTAATCTGTACTGTTTTCCCATTGTGTATCCGTTACCATAACTGATCAATTTTAATGGGCTATGTAGGAGAGTCTGGTGGACAGTTTCATCTCAGGAGTCTTTCAGCTTTGTTTTACCCACTTTTGTAGGTAGTTACTTATTCTTCATCTTCCTAAACCTCAATCTGCATCTACCTGGGAAAGAGTTTAGCACGATTTATACATATAATTATTCCAGATTGAGAAAGAGCTATTGGATGTGTTGAGGTTCAGAAAATGATATTCGCAAGCATAATAGTGCCATACAGAACACTTGGAACTATAGGACATAACAAGGACTTGGAAGCCTTCTCAGAACCATGGGACTTTCTGACCTTCTCTCTTTGCCTCCAAGGGCAGGGTGGAATTTCTTCTCTGAAGGTCCCTTTTCTAAAGTTTCTCCAGAAAAAAATATACTTTGCCTTCAAACCTCTCTCTGAGATTATATTAGCCAGGGAAGATTAGTCTCATAGGAAAGAACAAAGAATATTCCCACACCTACACAAATTTTGCCACAAGCTAGTGTCTGTTCTTTGGTTCTATTCAATTTCCAAAGATAATTATTTACAAATTATTATCTGATCATTGGGCCCTTTCAACTCTCCTAAAAGTCATTTACTACCCTTAAAATTTGTCTACATTTTTCCATCTCCCTCTTCTTTATAAAGAAGTAAATATAAGCTTGTGAATGAATCTCACTGGGTCACTGAGTGATCACTTTTCTGTGATTCCCCTGCATACTAATAAACTTGTCTTTTCTCTGGTTGTATAATTTATTGTCAGTTTATTTAAGGTGACTCAGCCTTTCAAAAGGGAAGGGAAAATTCCTATCACTCTTTACAGATGCTATGAAACTCATTCCCAAGCATCCTAGTCCATAATACAGAGAAACATTGCTTCTGGGCCTTTTGGCTAAGATCAAGTGTAGCATACTACAGAGACAAATCTACACAAATGCTTACTAGAAGTTGATTACATAAAAAAGCAAAAATAAAATATCAAAATGCTGGTGATGGTGATGGTGGTGGTGTGAGGTGTGATGGTGTTGGAAGCTGAGATCTAACTTTAACATTACTTCATCTCGATAGGCAATTTCTTCTAATGTTTATTTTCAAAGCACAAAAACAGGTTCACAAAGGATCTTATCAATGAAAGTTCTTTCTAAGCTTTTTTTTAAAATAAAAAAAAAGTCTGCATAGTCAGAGATTTCCCAGAAAGATGGCAGAGAAAAGGCTCTGTGGTGTTTTTTCTGGGCTGCTGACAGGGTACATGCAAGGGACATCACCTTTCAGGGTGAAACCTTTTTACTTGAGGTGAGTGAACCAAGCAATAGATCTAGTCAGCGTGATCCTTCTGAAGAAGTAAGTGAAGGTTTGTTTTCTTGTTGTTACTAATACTCCACCAGTGGCATTCATTGCCTCAAAGAGGAGAGTGTGTCAGCCTAGAATGACAAGGACATCATAATTTTTAAATATATACATATATTTTTAAATATAGAACAGAAAGAAAAAAAGATAAAATCCAGAGCACTTTTTTTTATTAACTACAGTATGGTTTTATTAATAAAGGATTTTTGGAATTCTTAAAATAGAGCTTTGTATAATATGAGAAAATTCTAACAGAGTCACAGTTTTGGAAGAGAAAGAAATTACAATGCTAGAAGAGCAGTGTTCTCAACCTCAAGCAATGCAATGAGAATTTAAGGTCTTCTTCAGGATTCTGAGTGGAGGGACAATTGGTGAAGAACTAGAGAATCCAGAAACAACTGGGGAATTTATATCAATGTTTCATATGTGTTCTTTGAACTTTAAACTGGTTGAAAGTTCAATAAAAAATTTAAAAATGGAGATGTGAAAGCAAAACTATCTGTCAACAATATAAATGATGCCTCATAGATTAGTCTGAATTCAATAATAGCAACACAAAGCAAGTTCCCCCAAATACACCTGATACTGTGACTATATAGATTTATTTAAATTTAAATATAAGTATACTTACCTATATATAATACATTATATTACTTTGTACTTACATGTAATATAGTACATAAATATGCAACTAATTATATTATTTATACATTATAATGTATCATAACTAATGTCCATACATTTATGTATGTTTGACTCCCTGGAATGCCCAGAGGACATATTCTGTTCAAATGGTTTCAAGGGAAATTATAGAGACTGGTTTCTGCTTATTGCTGTAATAGATTAACTCAAACTTAGTGCCTTAAAATGACACCAATTTATTATCTTCTGGTTATGGAGGTCAGAAACTCTAAAATCAACTTGTCAAAAGGGTCACACGCCTTCTGAAGGCTCCATGGGAGAATCTGTCCTTACCTTTTTCAACTTTTATTGACCATTTACATTTCATGGTTTATGGCCCCTTCCTTCATCTTCAAGGTCAGCATATTTAAATCTTTCCCTCATTGTCTGAACTCTGCTTCCATTGTTACCTTTAATCTCTAACTCTGACCCTCTGTCCTCCCTTATTAGAACTTTTGTAATTATACTGGGCTTACTCACATAATACAGGATGATCTCCTAATACTAGGATTTTTAAAGTCTATGAAACCCCTCTCCAATGTGAATTAACAAAGTCATAGTTTCTGGAATTAGGGCATGGAGATCTGCTGGGGACTATTATTCTGTTTACCACATTACACTTGAAAGGATAATATGTAAACCTAATTAAATCAAAATTAAGGGTATAAATTCAGCATTTTACAAGAAAGGCTTACTTTTAGAACATGAGATTTTTGGAACCCCAATTAATTTCTAATCAAATTTTTATACAAGTTTCTTGGCTCTGCTTTTTCAAAAAGACAGAAAAAGAAAATTAGTTAATTGGCTAAGGTTGATAATTATTAGGAAACTACTTTCTGGCCATTATAAACAAAAAAAGTTATCCTCACCAGATTTAATTAATGTAGGGGCACCTTTCAAGTACAGAGCTACTTGATGACAGCACCACGCCATTCATACACTATAACTGTTTATCAATCACCTCATTTGAAGGCAAAAAGAAGAAAGGGAAAATAGTTTCCAAACATCATTAAATATATACTTTAATATAAAAAATAAGTTACATGATTTTTTCAATAAAATATTACTTTAAAACATATATCATAGATATTTTCATGACCATCTCATTAGATAAGATTTATATTTTTATAAAATTATTAAAGCTTTTCATAGCCCATCTTTTTCTCCAAAAAATTAAAATAGACTGCATGTTTGAATTAGCACATGTTCTAACCATTAATAGTACTGTCTTTAACTTTTAGAAGTATACTGCTTTAATAATAAATTATAACGCAAATAGAAGATGGTTCAATTTATTGTTTTGTATTGTTTTTTTCTCCACAGTGGATATTGTGGGGAATAAAAAGGGAAAAATCTGCAAATGCTTATTATTACCTTTAGATAATGTCTTGGAACAACAGATGTTGTTAAAGGCACTTAAGAGGTTGAGGACAGGATTATTTCTATTCTTACTTTAGAATAGCCTGGGAATGATTCTGGAAACATAGAGATGGCTGGCAGAGAGGAGGAGCAGTAAATAGTAAGCGGTATTGTAGACATCTCCAGTGTAAATATTAATGAATAAAATAACTACTAGTTGTCCAAGGGTTTTTGATCAGAGCTCCCCCCCAAATAAACAAAAGATAATTACACACAAGGAAACAGATGACTGGGCACACAAAACAAGAACCTAACCACATAAAACTAATGATTTCAGAAAGATGAGATAAGGTACTTAATTAATGGAACATCAAGAGGAAGAGTTATAAATAAATAAATAAATATGTTTGATGTCTGACAATTAAGTTTGTGAACTTGCCACTATGTGCTTACTTTGGAAGCACTGTACAAACAACTCAGTAAGATTTCCTAATCTTGGTATATCTGTGTCCCACAACTGTGTTCATGTTGACATGTATGGATGTCTTGCTGGTATTCATTATTATTGTTGCATTTTTTTGTGTGCCATTGAAAGAATGTCAGACCTTGAAATAGAGTAATAGGCTCAGCACCTATAGCTCAACTGGCTAAGGCGCCAGCCACGTACACCTAAGGTGGCGGGTTTGAATCCCCAGCCCAGACCCGCCAAACAACAATGACGGCTGCAACCAAAAAATGGCCGGGCGTTATGGCGGGCGCCTGTGGTCCCAGCTACTTGGGAGGCGGAGGCAGGAGACTCACTTGAGCCCAGGAGTTGGAGGTTGCTGTGAGCGTGATGCCATGGCACGCTACCCAGGGGAATAGCTTGAGGCTCTGTCTCAAAAAAAAAAAAGAAATAGAGTAATAAACAAATATTAAATTTCTTGGTAAACTTGGCAAGAGGGGAAGTGAAATCAGGGATGTGCTAGACCAAGTTTCTGGGGATAATACCATAAAGAAAATGGCAGTGTACAGATGTCTTAAATGTTTTTCTGAGGGGAAAGAGAATATCACTGATGAAGAGAACTCAGGGTGGCAAGTAACAAACAAAACTGATGAACATATTGTAAAAATTCATCAAATTGTGTGTAAAACTCAGCTGACTGTGAGAATCATAGCAGACCAAGTGAAGATCTATAGAAATAGTTAGGAAAATCTTAACTGAAAATATTGGCAATAACTCATGGCTCTTGCACCACATTAATGCCCAGTCCCAGTTCAAGTAGCACTGTCTGTGAGAGAGATTTTAGCCAGTAAACAAGTCACTCTATTTTAATACACTCTCTACTCATCTCATCTGGCCCCAATGACTTTCTTTTACCTGAAGATAAAGGAATTATTAAAAATAAGAAATCTTTATGACATTCAGGACATCAAGGGTAATATTATGACAGCTTTTATGGCCATACAGAAAAAGAGTTCCAAAATTGCTTTGAAGGATGAACTAGGTGGTGGCATTGATGTATAACTTCCCAAGAGGAGTACTTCTAAGGTTACTATAGTGATATTCAGCAATGAGTTACATAGCATTTTTCTAGGATGAATTCATAAAATTAATTGTCAGGCCTTGTACATGTATACACACACATACATATATCTACATGTATACAGACAAATGAACAAACTACATGAAGATCTTGAACATGAAAAATATAATGTTTTAACAAAAGAGTCAATTATTATTCTCCACAGTAGACAAAGACAACTTGGATTGAAGTATTTTCTCTAATTACATCAGAAGGGAGTAAGGAGATGACAAGTGCAATATAAAAATTGGAAAAAAAAAGATAAAGAAGTGGATTTAAAGGAAAGAAAAGAAAGACTTTAATAGTAATTGCTATAAGTCTTGATAAAAACACTACCTCTTTGGAAATATTGACTTTCCATTCAGATGCCTTATTAAATTTCTTAAAAAATGATTTTTATGTAAATCAACCCATTTATTTATTTGGTCTTTCTATGTAGGCAATAACATCAGTAAACAACTAAACAATATATCTTCATTTCTGATTCTTTTACTTTTATTTCTACATGAATATAAAAAGATATTCACAATAATTTGAAAATTATAGGAAAATATTGAAAACAGCTTTCATTCCTTCAGTGAAGGAATAAATCAATTTCAGTAGGATGGAATGTCATATAGCAATTAAAAAATAATGATCTGACTTATAAATACCAAAATGGATGGAGTTTTAAAAATAATGTTGAGAAAAATATTGCCAAAAGAGATGTGTGGCAGAATACATTTTAATGCAACATCTTAGAGTAAATGTTAAATATTATTTTTCATGGTTCATGGATTGTATACATATAAGAAATAGTAAGGGAATGAGTTAAAGACATTTACCTTAATATGTTAAAAGTGATGTTTCCTGAAAGAGAAAAATAGAGCTAGGAATAGGGCATAAAATGGATTAAAAATCAAAAATTAAAAGTGAGATATTTACTGGATTGGGCCACCAAGTAAGGACTATTGATTAAAACAATACAATTCTTTCCACCTGATGCCTAGTGCATCAAAATAAAAACAAACCAAATTCAAAGCTAATAAAATAAAATAGGAAATATATAAATAAAAATAAATGAGTAGATTGAATAAAAAAATAAAGAAGGAAAACACATTGAAAAATGAGAGAGGTGTGTGATTCTCTTAACAGTTTATTATTTAAAAAGTAGTTAGAGTGAGGTGGCACCTGTGGCTCAAAGGAATAAGGCGCTGGCCCCACATGCCGGAGGTGGCAGGTTCAAACCCAGCCCCGGCCAAAAATTGAAAAAAAAAAAAAAAGTAGTTAGAATGGGTTCTCCTTAGACTAAACTCTAAGAAATGCATTTGCATATATATGGGTGATACTGTGGGGATAAAAGGCCAATTTCTCATTAACAACTTCAAAGCTTAAAGAAATGAAATTCAAAACTCTGGTTTTAAATAATAATAATAATAAAAGTCTTAACTTTGTAGCCCACCTAGCTGCACCATTTTTACAAAGCCCATTGGTCAAAATTTGTGATCTGGATAAAATCTCCTTGATGCTCAGAATAGGAGAGAGAGATTGAAAGCTCAGGGTTACAGATGGGCTGTATAAGTTTAAGATAACTCAGTGATGACCAGTATCTGAGGAACAGCATGAAGGGTGCCAACCTGAGTACTACTTGTCTGCACCAACTCAAAAAGAATGTTATAGAAATACTATTTTTGAATTCAGGTGAAGAAAGTGCACAAATCTCATGGAATTACCTGAAACTAACAAAAATAATTGGCATAGTAGGGTGGTTAAACCTTACTTCTAAATACCTAAAGTAAGAATTATCTCCAAGAATTGGAAGAAGGGGTTTTGAAATGTGCAGTCATACATAGAACAAGCTTTATTTCAGACTTATAGAATAGCAATTTTTCATATTTATAGTTTAGACATGTTTTATTTCTGACCATAAATGAAAAAAATAGTAGGACTAGGAGGGCTGTCCACACAGTTCATGTTCAATATTAGAAGTACCAGTATTCTGCAGCCTGGAGAGTTGCTGGCTCCCAATTTAACTTATGTCATTCAAACGATGTTTGTATCCATTGGCTTGTAGGAGGACATCTGGGGATTTGAATGCCAGGTCTGATTAAGTCACTGCCAAAACTTTACTCATAGACAATCTGGACTGGGACAATTGTTTCCCTAAAGCTTGCTCCTCAGTATTAGATAGGTGGATGCAGGAGAAAAACACACCTGGTCTTGTTGATCAATAAATAGAATCAAATACAGCTGAAGGGCACCCTATTGGACAAATCTAGGCAACATTTCACTTAAATAAGCCCACCTGGCTGCATCAGTTTTACAAAGCCCATTTGTCAAAATTTGTGATCTGGATAAAATCTCCTTGATGATCAGAATAGAGGAGGGAGATTGAAAGCCCAGGGTTACAGGTGGTGTTCCTGAAGATCAGTCTGTAGACCACCTGGTCCAGATTCCCAGAGGTATGCATATTAAATATTCAGATTCCAAGGTCTTATTTACAACCAACTAAAATTCTCTGGAGTAGGTGCCAAAACACACATTTTATAAGTTCCTCATGATCTAGAATTCTAACTTAGAGCATTTTAATTTTAATTCAGTAGTCTTAATATTTCCTTATCATTGTTCATTAAGAGGCATTCTATAGAATGATTCAAAGTCATTACCTGTTTATTTTAAATGCAAGATGAGTCCTCATATTATAGGTACACTTCCTGAATGTAAATCTGTTCAGGCACTCATGACCCCAATGCAATGCTCTGTTTTCATGTATTAAAGAAAAATAATTCCATTAATTAGAGTCTTTAGATTTCAAACCCCATGTCTCTTTAAAATGAAAAATGTTATAATATGTAAGAATTCAGATACTTTTAAACAAATTTCATAGGGACATCTTTTCATTGGGCCTATTGTTTGTTAAGAAAGTATTCTGGACACTTTGGTATTCCCAATTTTAGCTATTTAGATGTCACTGATTTATCTTTGAAGAAATACTATATGAGACTAGGATGATACTAAAAGATAGGACAAGGTGGTTCAGCCATGTTAGCCACATAGAACAGAACAGGTCTAGGAAGCAGAGGGCTTAGAAACTTCTAAACTTCACATACATTAATTTCTCTCAATAAATATTTCAATAAATACCTACATCATAGAAAGAAGAAAAAAAAGAATAACTGAAGAAAAAAACAATGGGCCAACCTTCTTATTTGAGACATGTTTTAGTTATTAGAGTTAAACTGAATGTTTTCAAGTATTCTATTTGCCTTATTAATTACAAAAAGTGAAAAAGAAAAATGTAATGCCAAAATATACTAATATCAAATTAAAACAGAGAAAGTAAAAAGAAATTGAGTTAAATAAAATTTGAAAATATGAAGTATTAACTAACTAGGATAATTCCATAATGCTAAGAGACAGGTGATGCAATTTGAAAGATTCTAAAAGTGAGAAAAAATAAAGTAGAAAATAAGATAAAATCATTTATGAACATTTAGAGTTATTTTTTAAAGGGATGAAAAATTTAAAGGATAAAATAGCAAAATTAATATGTAGGAACATAAGACCCATATGGACTGAAAGAAAAATCTAAACTGTATATGAGAAATTTGAAACTTTAACACCTTTGAGAACTGAAAACAGTCTTTTAGGATGAAGTGGCTGCAAATCTTCAGAAAAGCTATTTTCTTGGTCTCTGTCTTAGTACCTTCAGTCTGCTATTAAAAAATAACATAAATTAGGTGGCTTATAGTTTTGGAACCTGGGGAAGAGCAAGATCAAAGTATCAGATTTGGTGTCTGGTGGGGAACCACTTTCTGGCCCAAGACTGAGGCTTCTTTCATCCTGTTGGTGTGATAGAAGGGGTCAGGGCCCTCTTTGATAAAGGGACTAATCCCCTCATGACCTAATCATCTACTGGAATTTTTTTTTTGCAGTTTTTTTGGCTGGGGCTGGGTTTGAACCTGCCATGTGTTGCATATGGGGCCAGTGCCCTACTCCTTTGAGCCATAGATGCCACCCCATCTACTGGCATTTTATGTTCTGTAATATTATATAATCAGTATATTATAACATCTTCCTCAAGATGTAATTCTAGTAATTTTAGTAATTCTAGTTAATTTTAGTAATTCTAGTAATTCTAGCTAATTTTAAAATAATTCATCTAGCCTTCATATGCTTTGTTTCTTGGGCAAATATGAAATCATTGCCATATTTTCAGACATACTCTGAGGCATTATTTCAGCTTGTTCATTGGTCACTAATACATATAGTAGTAGAGATATTATTTTTTGTCTGAGAAAAATTCATATTACTTTGCTTCTTTCTGCCCTTGTGCTTTTTTACTGTATATTTTAAGAACAGTAAAATAGTAGTAACTTGCATGGCAAGTTAATTAATCAAGCTTATTGTACAGTAAAATATAAAGTCATATTTTTTGATGTTTACTAGTTACAAAAATATGTTAATGGTACATAATTACACATTTTGTCACGGCACACAGCCTCTTAAATGAAGAAATCACACTCTAAGAGCATTTCATACTGTGGAGAGGCCATTTCTTCTTAAAAGGAAGTTTGATACACAATTTTTTTTTCCAAAAGGATTTCACCAGAAAATATAGCATACTGAGATGGCAAAATACAGCTTTTTGCTCCCTCTCGATACATCATTAATGTCAGCTGTTTAAAAATGGATGTATCTGAGCCAGTTTGCAGCATGTTTTATGGTTGCAGAAGTGTTTAGTGTAGGTATAAGTCAGAATATGATTTGTTCCTGACACCAGATGCTTCCTGTGATGTTTTGTGGAGAGAGTAACATGAAGGGAAGCTAGATTCTGTTCATTAGGCCTTTCTTTTTATTCAGGTCACAGTTCAAGACCTTCTGACTATGCCTCTTCTGCTCTGATCCAAGGATTATCATATCTGATGGGCAGCAAGTTTTCAACCTCAGCATCATTTGGCCTGATGACTTCTACAGGTTGCTAATGCAGCATTTGTTTTTTTCGTAGAATATGAGCAGATGGAAGATTTCACTAACTAATTTGCTTTCAGAGATTAATTCAATGCAAGGAAAACACTAAAGATTTCCTGTCACTTGTCAACTTATCTATGAACTGAACTAGAGAACTGATACATTTGAAAGTGAATACCTTCAACTTTTTAAGTTTGAAAACTTCTACTGTAAAACTGCTAAAAATCAAGACCAAGAGATTTCGGTGTGAAAGCCAGTCAAATATGATGAAAGTGAAATAGTCAAGCTCAACCACAAAAGCTGGTAGGAATTAAGGATAGCAATAGCTCACAGTGATAAATTTGCATACAGCTAAAAATAGTCATTTCTTTTTAACACATTGCAGTCAAATCTGAACGTTCTGCTCACTGGCTTAAGACTTACCTACTTCATAAAGAAGATCAACCCTCATTACCTGGCAGCACCCATCATTCCCCTCAAGTTTACCCTCCTGAATAGGAAAATGCAGCTACTCTAATCAACTGGAAACTCATTTTCTTTGCTCAGTTATAAGGCTTGTGTTGTTATCTTTCATCAAAAAATAACTATGTGAGATAATGGTGAATAGCTGGATTTAGCCATTCCACAATGAAACATGTATGAAAACATCATGTTATACACTATACAATGCATATAACTTTTATTTGTTAATTAAAAACTTGGCTACTGAAATTGATCCCATTAAGAAAGTAAAATGATAATCTATTGGGATAAAACATTTGCAAGTCACATGTCTGATAAGAGACTAGTACCAAAAATATACAAATAATTCTCATAACTGAATGATAAGAAGAAAAATGACCCATTTATGAAATAGGTTTATGCATCTTAATAGTCTTTTTTCTAAAGATATACAAATGGACAATAAACACATGAAAATGTGTTTGAAATAGGGTGGCACTTGTGGCTCAAAGTAGGGCACTGTCCTGAGGTGGTGGGTTCAAACCTGGCCCTAGCCAAAAACTGCCGGAAAAAAAAAATGTTTGAAATAATTAGATATTAATAAATACTAATTTAAACTGTAATGACATATAATACTTTACTCACTAGAATGGCTACTATCATAGAGATAAGCAATAACATGTATTGACATGAATGTGGAGAAACTGGGATCATATATGTGTTACTGATGAGTATTGAAAAGATGCAGCTGATTTGGAAAACAGTCTGGCAATTTTTCAAAATGTTGAATGTACAGTTACCACATGACCTACCATTACTCTCCTGATATGAACCCAAGAGAGCTGAAAGCATGTTCTCATACACACACACACATACACAAACATGTACAGGAATGTTCATAATATAATTACTTACAATAGCTCAAATT
Organism: Otolemur garnettii; assembly: GCF_000181295.1. Taxonomy (NCBI): domain Eukaryota; kingdom Metazoa; phylum Chordata; class Mammalia; order Primates; family Galagidae; genus Otolemur; species Otolemur garnettii. The sequence continues at coordinate 7,840,661 of NW_003852475.1, read as the reverse complement.
TAAAACAACTCTACTGTTATCAAGTAATGATTGCATAAATAAAATATAATATTTTTGTGGGATATAATATTACTAAAGATACAACATGATGAAGTACTGATACATCTTATGACACTGTTAAGCCTTTACAACATTACACTAACTTAAACAAGTCACAAACTGGTAGATATTGTGTAATGTCATTTGTATGTTGTATCTGGAAAAAAAAAATTATAGAGGCAGAAATTGAAGTGGTGCGTATCCAGGTTCAGCAGAATGGAAGGGACTGGAAGGAGGGTAACTATTAATAGATATGGGATTTCTTTAGGAAATAATAAAAATGTTATAAAATTCAATTATTACTTGTTGAAAACTCAGAAAATATTCTATCTACTTAAGGTGGGGAGTTTTGTGGTATATGTATAATATCTCAATAATGCTGCTTAAAAATTAGTACAAGCAACCAAAAAGGATATTGACCTTTAACTGCTGCTTAAAAATAACTGAGAATGTATAAATCAATCTACAATATTTTGTAACAATCCATTGTTTGCTTATAGTATCAGTTTAGTTATTTAATTCTTCTAGCACATTTATAAACAAGAATTGGAATAAAATGAATTGAAATGAAATAGGAGAAGAAAAGTGAAGAAGCGGAAATAAAATAAATGGAATGGTTTAGAATATAGTAAGCTATGTTTTATTGAGGCTGGTAATCAAAAAGTGTGAAAAAGGCTGATAAGTATATAGATATGTAAATAGATAGATTGATAAATGGATTGATAGATAGATTGATTGGCAATATTAATCCTTCCTTTCTTCCACTTCCCATCCCATTCACCTTTACATAAAATATCAGACCATGTTTAAATGACCACTTACTCTATCCCTTTGTTTGTTGCCATTAGTCAATAGGATTTCAACTTTCAAAAAACACTAAAGGATGTGGGGAGAGATAGTATTATTTATCACGGTTCCCAGAGGGAAAAACCTGATTTTAACTAATATTTATATAAATGACTGCAGTTGTGTAAACCATACCATTTTGGCAGAACACTGTATTATCTTTGTTTTAATCTGTTTTGGGGGGTGGCTTTGGTGTTCCTGAAAGTGTAATACATTTTAATCAAAATGATACAGGTATGTGCTTGGCTCCATCATCACTGCCTACTGTAGCATATATGAAATTGTCAAATAACTGTTTACTGTATCTTCCCTAATATGGAAGTATCTTCAATCAAAAGAAGCAGAATAAAATGATCATCTTTGCTCCAGTACTCCAAGGAACACACAGCCTGAAGAAGACACAGCATCACAGAAAGTGATGCTGAAATTAGAGCTACCTATGATTAATGGACCTCTACACAGCTCTTCTCATTAATTCATAAGCCAAGCAGAGTTTTATATAGTATATTTGAGAAAGAAGAAAAATATTCTCCATTAATCTGTTCATTACAGAGGTCTTCCTTAAGATTAGGCTTTGTATTAAGGGTATAAGTAAAGCCTAAAATTTCTCAGGAACTGGTTGTAAAGCTCCTAAGCACAACCTGAACACCTTACTTGGTACATTTAATGTCAAGAAGAGTCAGCATGGAGACAAATAGAGAACCTTAGAACAATGAAGATGCAGAGGGTAGGAGAGATGCTTACAGACTATATCTAACCTGTGTTGCTACCAAGCAATGCCATTATCATAAGAAAGAAACACGTAGTCTGAGCGCGGTGGCTCACACCTGTAATCCCAGCACTCTGGGAGGCCATAGGTGGGAGGATTCCATAAGCTCAGGAGTTTGAGACCATCCTGAGTGAGACCCTGTCTCTACTAAAAATAGACAATATTAGCCAGACCTTTCAAAATAGAAAAAATTAGCCAAGCATTGCTCATAGTGAGTGACTGTCGTCCCAGCTACTTAGGAGACTGAACCAGGAAAAGCACTTAAGTTCAGAAGTTTGAGGTTGCTGTGAGCTGGGCTGACACCCAGGGCACAATAGCCTAGAGCAACAGTGAGATTCTGTCTCAAAAAAATCAAAAATCAAAATAAAAAATTAAAAAGAAACATGTAGACTGATATTTCAATCTAATGTAGAATAGATAGTTGGTTCCTTTTTTGTTCTTTTCAGCTTGGTAACTTTATTTCTTAAGAAAACCATCAAATTTGAATGAACAAGAACTCAGTCAATCTCAATAGTACTTTTTTTTTTTATTAGAAAGCTTTAAACTGAAAAACAAAATCCCTATCCCCGCCCTCGTAATATGTAGGGATCCCTCAGCCACATGATTCATCAGATTTAATGGTGAATGTTAATATATACTTTAATAAAAATATTTTTAAAATTGTAATTGAATGTTATTACTTGGAGATAATTCTCAGTTTAACACTATTTGAATACCTTTGCATCTTCCTGATAATTTTCTCTTATTGCAGTTTCCCTTTCAAATCTTATTGTGGTCTTTAGCCAATCACTGCCAGAAAGTACTCTTTGGATGTGCCAGATAATACAGAGAAATTGAAAGGAAGTCAAATACAAAATCAACAGTAAGAGTTTCTTAGTTTCTTAGCTATTGACATTTCAAACTAGCTGATTTGTTGCTGTGGTAGAGGGGGGAGCTGTTCTGTATATTATAAAATGTTTAGCAGAAATTCTGGCTTCTATCCACTAAACCAAAGTAGCATCTCCATCCATATGGCAATCAGCTTATTTTTGCTCCAGTTTCTGCCTTAAGAGAGTCTTCAGCCTATAGGGAAGGGAAAGGATCCCAGGCAGAGCCCACTGGAATTCATAAGTAAAAAGGATGAAGCTGAGAGTTGAGACAGACCAAGGTATTTAGAGATGCTGTACTGTATAGATGAGAAAAGAGAGATGCACATAGCAGAAGAGGTAGAAACCTGGGAGTTAGTGAATCAGCAAACTCAATAGATTAGAGCTGTGAGGAAAAGCCATAGAGCAAGCCGAGCAAAGGAAGAGAGTGAGCAAAGTGAGAAGTTGGCCACTTGAGAGAAAATCAGAGATGTAGATCAAAACAAAGGTCTAGAAATTTACTGAGATGGAAAAGTAGAGCAAGGCAAGAAAGCCAGCAGCTAGGCAAGTAGTTGGAGCAGAAGCCTAGAGATAAAGACTGTAGAGTATTATGATAATTAGACCACTATTTGAAACTCGGAAAGAGTCTCAGATATTCTTTCCACTATCCTGGTAGTGAATTTGAGAGCCAGCCTGGGAAGCAGATGAATAAGATGACAGCACAGTAGGTATCTGAAAGTTATGGTAGATCCTCACACTTAGCCAACTAATGAGTCGGAACTGTTTACAGAATTAGTGGGTAACCAAGATACAGGACATCTCCATATTGCACCTTATGGAGTGATAAATGTTACAACAGTCAAGTCAGCTCTTAGATCCATCTCCCATTAGCATGCAGGGAGCTCAATCATCTTGTGACTCTCTAGCATGTTTGCTCTCTATTAGACCTGGGACATTTTCTTGCCCTGTCTGGTTATGGAAATGTTCCTGTCAACATGTCCAGTTTCCTCAACCTAATTCTATGTCTCTGAAGGTTGAGAACTTTATCTTCTTTGCATTTCCCATGCTGTCTAGAGAAATGCTAAGTATTTAGATAATGCTCTGCTAACCTGTCTCGAGTGAATAATGTGTATCACCACTCCCCAGTTGTGACTGTCCTAAAAAATTATATGAAAGAATTGAGGGGTTTGGGAATACCTTTGATGGCATTATGTTTGTGGAAGGTCATTTTTATGGTGCTAGAAATGATATTAATTTTGTCACTTGTGTCTAATTTATTATGCATATCCTAATGAATATAAAATTATATTAACTTAAACAATGAATTTAAATGAGGTGATTTAATTAGAAATTTCCATCGGCATATTTCACCTGGGTCACTGTTACTATTTCCCAAACTATGTATATTCAGATATACTGAGATACTGATATACTCAGATATTCTGATATCTGAGATATTCAGATATACTGAGAAGCAAGAACTATGAAATCATGGGCCTTCCCAATCAATTTAGCACCAGTTTATGATGACTGAATAGAATCAGTGAAATTCAGTCACAAAAATAAAAAAAAAGAAGGATGAAAGAGGGAAGCAACATATAAACATATTACATCTTTTAATTTTCTATATATTTGGGGACTAAATCTATTTATCTAGTAATCCACCATGAAGATTACCAGTATAATTTACACATTTTCTCCTAAGCAAACACAAAAACACGTGGTCAAGCCTATCTTGCATCTTGTCTTGTATTAATAAGACACATGTTGAAAATAGTTAGCAGAAATATCTGACTTTAGGCTAGGACTCCTCAGGTTTCATGAGAATAAAGAGTGAAAGAGTTGAGAGTAGAAAATTATAATAACATAAAGATCAAATAATGTCATTCTCACAAGGTCCCGATTTCAGTGATAGTCATTGTTCTCTGATAAACTAGGCAAAACTAATTCATAAACCATAAAATTAATCCAGCATAGAGATCAAGGACATGCCATTTAGTAAAATTAATTTAAAAAACAACAAAAAGTCCCACAATTTTACTGATAACTTAGTTCTTTCTTTCCTCTCCTAAAATGTTGCTTCTTCTATGTATATGTTAAAATGGAATTTAAAAATATATGATGAAGGTGTAGAATTGTGTGAATTTGTATAACATTATATAATAGAAAATGTTAAATTTTCAAATGGAAAATATGGTACAATTATAATGGTACAAAATGTTATAGGAAAATGTATAAAATATTGAAGATACAAGAACTTAAAAATAACTGTGCTAGGATGAAAGAGTTATAGATGCTTTAAAATGTGCTTAAATATTGTCAAAATATAAGTTTCCTTTGCTTAAAATTACAAAGTAAATACTTTTAAAAATAAGATCACCTTTCTAACCAGAGCCCCTTATAGTGTTAATAAAATTCCCAAGGCTAGCACAATCATCAAAGAAAATGTCCAACTCACATCTTTGGTGCCATTGGTTTATCTTTCTATTGCTTGTATCAAAGGCAAAAGATCTATTTCAAATTTTGCTACATCATTTGATAGCTACACTTATATGGGAATATTTAAATTATAATTCTTTATTTTTTTTTACTCAAGGAAGTAGCTGATAATAACAAATTTTTCATTTTTTGTAGTATAAGCTCTATCAATTTGAGCTTGTTGATGCATTTAAGAGCAAAGACATTAAATACACTGGCAAAAGGTCCAATGGTGCACTTTCTTTCATATCAAAATACCTTTTAAATTAAACATTTTTAAACCTAGCAAAGAAAGTTGGGGGTGGGTGTGATAAGCCTCATTATTACTTAAAAGTATTATAAATATTAAACCCTTTTATGCCATAAATTATAGATTCTTAAAAATAAATTATCAGCTTCAAGTTAAATACTAAAATAATTTTACCTCATAGCAATATATAGTAAACCAATGTATGTATAATTATGATATAACTTCTGGTATATGATTAGAGTTAAATTTTGATTTGAAAGATTTAACAATTTTTTTTTTTTTTTTTGGCCAGGCCAGGTTTGAACCTGCCACCTCTGGTAATATATGGGGCCGGTGCCCTACTCTTTGAGCCATAGGCACTGCCTTTAACCAATTTTTTATTTCTCTACACAATTTCAGATTTTCCAAATTTCTCAAAAAATTATTGCATGCTTAATTACATTAGCAATTATGTAGGGGGTAATAATTTCCCAACATTGGTAAATAAAGTCTTTTTTTTTTTTTTTTAGAGACAGAGTCTTACTTTATTGCCCTCAGTAGAGTGCCATGGCATCACAGCAACCTCCAGCTCTTGGGCTTAGGTGATTCTCTTGCCTCAGCCTCCCAAGTAGTTGGTAAATAAAGTCTTGTTGAATGATGAATAGAAAGTTTGTCAAAAACTATAAAGTTATGAAAATCCTAACTTGTATATTAAGAATAGTCCTATTTCAGAAGATTAAATGATCCTAAATGTTTATACTTTTCCACTTCTTACTATACCAACTATGCACTAAGGTAGGTAAATTAAGTTTTTTTTCTACTTTCAAAAACAACAAGAAAAAAATGTCATAAAAATTGTGGTGGGTGAGAGTTAAAGATTAGGATTTATCTAGGAAGGAGGCACATATGTCCTCCTTTCTTCTCCTAACACTACCACACATTTTTCCATTTCCCAAATTGATTAAGTACTTACCATGCACCAAGAACCTCTCTCAGGAGGTAAGGATTTTTTTGTTGTTTGTTTTGTTTTGATTGACTGCCATCCTGGGTTCAGTGCTGAGGTGTCGTAGCTCACAACAACCTCAAACACTAGGGCTCAAGCCATGCTCTTGTCTCAACTTTCTCAGTAGTTGTGACTACAGGCACCCACCATAGTGCCTGGCTAGGTTTTCTATTTTCAGTAGAGATGGTGTATTGCTCGTGCTGAGGCTGATCTCAAACTCTTGAGTTAAAGCAATAACACTCACCTCGGCTTCCCAAACTGTTGAAGTAAGATTTTAACAGGAACTCTAGAAACAGGTAAACCAAGATTCTTTTGGAGCTTCAGCATTTATAGCGATGTGTGGGAGAACAATTCATCTAAACTCTTTTAGGTTCAAGATCTTCTCTCAAACAAATGAGGAGAATAATACCTATTACTTAAGATTGTATAAGACTTAAATAATAATCAACTAAGTAGGTTATCAATTTATTTTATTTCCTGTCTTCATCCCTAATATTCAAACAAAATGAGATGGATTCTAACTTAAGAAAATGCCTCTCCTGCCTGAAATCTTGCCAACTGTCTCTCTTTATGTTCCATCCGTTCCTCATACTGTCCATCTTCTGCAACATTGTCAGTGGTCTTTCTCTTTTAATGTTGTAACATAAAGTGATTGACAAAAAAATCAGTAATGAAACATAAAATTTAAAACAGCCAAAAAATATATTTTACCCATTTGAAATATTTAAAATACTTGTTAAAATTAATGGTAGATAAAAACTAGAGTCACTAATGGAAATTGTTAAAAAATACAGAGACTTTTATTGTACTTATTACATATTTTAATACAGCTGTATATTATTTGCCTTCTATGATTTTGATACAAAAATTCTTGACATAGCATCTAGCTTTTGAAAAATATCTTAGTTGTTAAAGGGTCATACATTAAGAGAATAAATCAATGGAATTCACTGTAATCAATGAAAAGAATTATGGCCTTAGAGTCTTTTTTTAAGTGAAAAATTGTATTATGTATTCTTATTAACACATTTGACAAAGCCCCAATATAATCAAATATAATATATAGAGAAAGGTAAAAGCAACATTATGAAGCCATAAAGCTAAAAATATCAAAATTAATAAATGCTAAGAAGTAATAAGACAGATATAACTGACAAATATGTCTAAAGAAAAAAAAGAAAGTCAGTATAAAATGGCATTTGGAGTGAAGGAAAATGACAGAGATTAGTCAGAAAAAAAGATGTATGTTTCCAATAATTTATCCATTTCCCATAGATTTTCTAGTTTTTTGTATAGATTTTTCATAATATTTATACATGATGATTTATATTTCTATAGTATCAGTTGCAATGTCTCCTTCTTTACTTCTGTTGAGGTTGTTTGAGTTCTTTCTCTTCTATTTCTGGTTTATCTGAGTAGTTGTCTATCAATTTGAATTTTCAGAAATAAACAACTGTTTGTTTCATTGATTCTTACAGTGTTTCCTTGGTTTCCATTTCATTCAGTTTTGCTCTGAGCTTTGTTATTTCTTTTCTTCTGCTGACATTGGATTTGATTTTTCCTTTTTCTAATTCTTTGAAATGTGACATTAGGTTGTTAATTTGTGATCTTCTGATTTTTGAGGTATGCCTTTAAAGCTATGAATTTACGCCTTAGGGTTGCTTTCGCTATATCCCATAGATGTTGACAGCTTATGACATTCAGTTTGAAAAATCTTTTGGTTTCCATCTTAATTTCATTTTTGATCTAAGTATTGTTCAATAGCAGACTGTTTAATTTGGATTATTTTGTGTAGATTTGAGTGTTTCTATTGGAATTGATTTATAGTTTTAGTCCACTGTGGTCTGAGAAGATTCGGGGCATGATTTCAATATTTTCAAATTTAATGAGACTTGTTTTGTGGCTTAACATGTGATGAATCTTGGAGAATGTCCCATATGTTAATGAGAAAACTGTATATTCAGCAATTTGGGGGTAGAATGCTCTGTAAATGTCTCTTAGCCCCATTTATTCTGGAGTTCTGTTTAAGTCTAGTGTTTCTTTATTCATTTTCTGCTTCAATGATGTGTCTGGTTCTGTCAGTGTAGTTTTGAATTCTCTAACTATTAAGATACTGCTGTTCATTTCTTTGCCTATGTCTAGAATAGTTTGGCGTATGAAACTGGGATTTCCTATGTTAGGTGTATACATCTATCCATTTCAATGGATAGAAAATTACTAAAAAGAAACATTGGAGGTAAGGGAAATTCTGACTAACCCAACCTAATAGGATTCTTGATGAAATAGGCCAGGGTGATCAGACATCACCTGGTGGAAACTGGTGACATGATGAACCCAATCAGGTATTGAGCATGATCAAGTTTAGAGGGTAGGGATTCTTGCTTATATTAAATTAGCAAGGTTCATGCTGCAGTTTTCAAGAAAGAACAGGAATGGACCTAGGAGAATGTTCAAGAGTCAGACTAATTTGGGGTCATGGAAGAATCAAAGGAAAGCATAAGCATTGGTTTCAGGTTGTTTGGTGAACTTTTTATATGACCCATACATATATCAGTCACATGATTATTCCTTAAAATTTATCTATTTTCAGCTTATAGTATCTTAGGAACATAAACGTTCCTTTTTAAAGTATTTCTGTGGGAGAAAATTAGGTTGGAAGAAACTAGAAAAAATTAGGATATAATCTACATGTATTCTTACATAACAAGAACTTGAAAACAATGGTCAAGGCATTAATCTAATAACAATGGTATTGTAACTATTCTTCAAAAAGGTAACGTTTTTATCTATGTAGATTACATATGTTTCCTTTTAGCAATTTTCTATCCACTGACTCTCCAGTCCATTCCTTGTCTATAAATTTCCACTTGCCCATGCTGTATTCAGAATTGAGCCTACCTGTACACTGAGATGCCCTTTCTCTTAGTGTAATTTATTGAATAAAATCTGTTTTTAAAGTTTTAATGACTGTCCAGTCCTGATTTTTTCTCTGGAACCTTCAGGAACACAAAATAACTTTTGTCTTTTACTCGTATTAATTCTGAAATCTCTGCCTCCCTTTATGCTGTGAAATTTGCCTTCCCACTGCTCTCTTGCACAGGTCATTTGTTTCATTCACTCATTTCATCATGAACACTTAATTAATTCTTGACGCTATTGTTTCCTTGCTATACTGATTTCCTTCTCTTTTCCATTCCTCCTTCTTCCATTGACCCAAAAAATCTGACCTATTTTTTAAAAGTCCAATTAAAATCACCCACCTTCTTAGGGTACCTTCATCAAGCACTTCAGCTTATAAAATTATACAGTACTTCAAAATAATAATATCCTATAATAAACAAAAACTTATTCTTTAATTATTTATTTCATTTGTATCCAATTCTTGCTTTGGGTAAATTTCCTAAGATAGAGACAATGGTTAAAATGTCTTTATGATAGTCAAATGTCACTTTATGTTATACTCAGCTACCCTCCAACTTTCCTCATGTTGTGTTTCCCAGAATCTTTATTCCTAAACGGTTGATCTCTTAGCATCGCACGCTTTAAAAGCAACAATATTTACAGTGGGGATTTCACTCTGTTAGAGTTGTTTTAATAAAATATTTCTCTGGATTGATCATCACCTTCCATATTTCACACTAGCCAATAAAAAAAATGTGCTGCTTGAAAGAAAACAACTACATACTTCAAACAACAGATATGAACCACGTACAGCTGGCTTATTGGATCTGAGACTTTTCACCTTGTGTTAATCATTCTGGATTTGGCCCATGGTTGACAGGTCACCATACAGCTGCTAAAGGGAATATCAGGTGTGATAAGCTCTCATATCCAGCATTGTGGGCAGGTGTTTACACCACAGTGAGCACCCTTACAGCCACTTTCAGGGGCAGCAGAGGCCCTGGCTCCTGGAAGATGCTTCTACCTGTCAAGAGTAATGTGGGCTACTTTGCATAATGGCTGCAGTGTTTCCAAATTATACCAGAAATGACATATAATGAGTGATGATGTCTCATTGTGACTTACTAAAGTGTGATAAATGCCACATTTGGAAATAACACAGTAAATTTTGGAATGCTAAAATTAACTCCAATTTAAACCATTATCTCTAAATAAAATGGCTTTTTTAGAAGACTAATTTTGTATTTACATGAGCCATTTTGGTATTAAATTTAAAATTTGGAATATAATTTTTCTGATTGTATCTGTTTTTCTAATGAGAGTTTCTGTTTTGTGAAGTTTGCTATAGTCTAAATATTTCTCCCCTTTAAAACACATGTTCAAATTTAATTTCTACTGTGGCAGTATTGAGAGGTAGGGCCTTACGATGTGATTGGGTTGTGAGAGCTCTGCATTTATGAACAGTTTAATCCACTTATGGATTAATGGATCAATGAGTTATTGTGGGTCTATGACTGGGAGCTTTACAAAAAGAGGAGAAGGCCTGAGTTAGCATGCTCAGCCCTTTCATTGTGAGATTCCCCACACGAACTCAGGATTTTGCTGAGTGTGCCTCCAGCAAGAAGACTCTCACCAGATATGCCTCCTTGACCTTCACTTCCTGGCCTCCAGAATTATAAAAAATAAATTTATTTTCTTTATAAATTGCTTTGTTTTACATAATTTGCTATAAGCAACAGAAAGTGAAGTAATATAGAGTGTCACTTGGGAATATTTTTTAAACTTGAAATCACAAAGTAGGCAGATCACAGGTGGTAAATGCTTTCATTAACCACTAAGATTTCTGGAGAAAGCTCTTAAAATTCCATCTCTTACCAATATAAACCACCTACTAAATGACCACTACATTAATGAATGAATATATTTAATTCTTTTTTAAAATAAAGAAATAGGACTTGATGATGTCTAGCATCAAATGCAAACAACAATTGCACAAAAAGAACAGCAAAAAAATTTTTCTACAGGGTGTAACCATGATTATGTACAATGATTTGCATTGATTCTAAAATGAGTTTCTCAAAGAAAGAAGATGGTGATGTTTTTATCTTCTGTTCCCAGAACTCTTTTCTGCCACAGTCTCTTTATAGTGATTTTAGATTCTTCTGAATTTCAAATATCTCCACCTAGGGCTCATAAATGTGGCTGCTTCCATTAAAATTCTCCTCTTAACTAATTAAAATTTAAATGAAGGTGGGGGCTATCCACAACTATGTGATAGACTGAAATGCATATGTTAGTAACAGATTGGTGAAGAGGACAATATGTACCCATATAACAGGATAGCTCCAGTTGCCTAAGAATTAACATCTATGATAAAATATAAAGTCAAAGAGACATTAAGTAACCATGTTCTCTATATAGAGCTTTTAAGACCTGCAGTTAATGACCTTAATGCCTATGAATAAGCTGTCACTCCATCTTCCTTGCCCCTCATCAGTTTATACAATCTATATCCCGCTAAATAGGGAGGAGACTCAAGGAGAAAGAGTTGATTTTGTATATCCTCCATCTTGGGTGGAGTTACCAGATAACCAGAAAGAGATGAGGGAGATCAACTATCTCACTTTGGTGATGGATATTAGCTCAGATGCAGAAAGCTCCAGAGTCTCCAAGTGGTGTGCATAGCAAGAGAACATTGTGTGAATCTGCAGTGGGTCTCCGGGAGCTGGGTTCACTTCCACGTAGAGCCTACATCTGCTCCCATCCTAAAGCGTACTGAGGAAGCTCACTGGAAAATGCTACATTCAGTAGGCAACAGGAACCAAGGTATCATGTGCCCGGAAAGGAGATACCAGTAACTCTGTACAGCACCCAAGACTCTAGGTGCCCAAGAAGAGCCTCATCAGTTCCACGACTTCACATGTGCTCCAGGGAGACACATGAGATGAGAGATTTCTACACATTACCAAACTGTAGCCCAGTACAGAAGGTCTATTTTTTCACAGAAGCCAGAACAAGAAGATGGGAAATACTATCAAATTACTTCTATCAGGCTATAGGCTATGGGCTAATTCCTTCTGGGAGGAGAAGAGATGACAATAAATTTTAAAATAGTTCTGACTTGGCCATTCAACAATGACCAAAGCTACAAGATCTGTGCTGAATATCATAATGGATCCAGGAAGAGAATCATAGGAGCTTATTTAAAGGCAGAAATTACATGAAAAATAAAACCATCTTATACTGGAAGCCTGCTGGATCCCATTCCTTTAATAAACCAGGTGCACATGTATGGAGTGAGGAGAAATTGGTGTGGGGTGAAAGCTAACAATGGAGGGGGAAGTAAAAAAGAAGAAAAGGAAAAGAATCTCAGAATTATGGACCATTAGCATCAGCATAACCTGAGAAATTTTTAGAAGTATAGATTCTTTATTTCTTCTACACAACTAAAACATAGCTTCTCAAAAATTAGCAGATACATGAGTAGAATCACACAGGGAGTTTGATAGCATAGATTCCTCAGGACTTTCACATTAGTAAGTCCAGTGTGGACCTATGATTCTGTTTTCCAATAATCTCCCAGGTGATGTGGTCATCTAGAGGCCACGTTTTAAGTTAGTAAGAAGCTAAAAATGGTATTTAACTACTTGTTTGATTTTTCTCAAGAATAAAAAATTATCTGAACAAGAGGGAATTAGAGAGATATTTCTTTTTATCTACTTTTTGCCATCATATCCACTTTACCATATAGCAGAGAGCTCATTTACTCCTTTATTTTATAGAAATAATTAAATATTTATTTATTAATACTTAATAATAATTAAGGAGTTGGAGTAAGAATACCTTAACCAAATGTGAAAACAAACAAAATACAACCCCCCCCAACAACTCAAATAGATAATAAAGGTATGCCCACTATTAATTTCTTTCATTCTTCTATTCTCCTGTTAGTCTTTTTGGGTGTGTTATGTGATTTCTTGTCACAAGCTCCCATTACTTTACTGCCTTAATAAGTCTCTGAGTGTATTCTCTTAACAACTCTCTTGTCTCTTTCATGGGATCTAAAGAAAAAAACAATGGAACTGAACAACATCCAACAGAACTGAAAAAACAGCAGTAAGTCAGCCACAGAGTTTGTGAAAATCCCAGTTCTATTTATTTTATAAAAATGTAAAACTTGCAAACTTTTCTCATAAGGCAAGAGAAGAAAAACGTATGACATAGAATCACACTTTGCCTATGCTGTAAAAATCCAGCACCCACAAAGAATGTAACTGCTGTTTACTTTTCATGTCAGGAAATATTCAAAAAGACCCTTTGATTAAAAGTTGGGTGAGGTATCTGAGATGAAAGATAAGATAAAAAATTTTGCTCACCCTACCCTCACCCAAACAGTCTTATCTAAGATTCTCCCTAGAGATCAGCTAATGTTTCCTCTGTTCTCAGCATAGATGTGACAGGAGAAGCTGAAGGCTGGCAAGACATTATAAAAGTTAGTCTCAGCAGTCCCTTTCCCCCACAGCAATCATTACCATCCACTGCCACTCTGCAGTTTAAACTCTTTGCAATGGTGTTCACAGATAAACATCCTAATAGACTATGTAAACAGATAATTATATGATGATTCCAAATAGCACATGCCTTCTGCCTGTGGGATGGTAATCAGAGGAAAGTATCAGTCTCTAATTTTTATTTTTCATGTGAGGCTAAATGGCCACCTGGATGACATAGGGACATTCATGTTTTTCTCTAAAGGTTAAAAATTAAGACTTATTTCTCTTAGAGTGAATATTTGCATTTCCCTATGACACTGTTCCTGTGCTTAGGACTATTGGGCATTCGATAAATGCTGCTGGTTCTCCTTGATGTCTCTCCTTTTTTGTCTCTTTCATTATAAAAGTTATATATCCCCAGATAAGATGATGTCAAACAGTTCCCCAATTATAGCAGTTTCTACCTATTTAGGTACCAAACTAAATACGAAGCTAAAACCCAATATTTAGCCCTCTCAGAATAAAGCATCTACCAGATGCTCAACAATGAACAGTTGAAAAATTAAAGTATCCATATGGATTCTTTATAGCTATTTTTATAGCACTAGAGGACTTTTTTTTTCTCACTAAACCGAAGCTGCCATGTTAGAACAACCTTCATATATGCCTCATTACACGTGATTAGCTTTCGAATGAATGCTATATATCTTTAATAATAGTATTGCATTTCCCTATCCCCATTTCATTTCAACTATAGTGTTACTTAAAAGTCCTATGAATGGTAAGGCAATTTTATTTTCTATAAGATGCATATTCCTCTTTTGCGATCCAGACCCCTGGTGCTTTTAACAGAGGGTATATATTGACTTGTTTCTCTTGATATCATAAAAAATAAAGAAAATATCCCTTTGAAGCATGCATATTGTTTGGGGGGAAAAACCATAACTTACTTCCACCACTTTATTTTGGTTAAAGCCACTGCCACTTTGTAGATAGTCTCCTAGTCTGTTTTGCATTGCTGTAAAGAAATACCTGAGGCTGGATGATTGAAAATAAAAAATGTTTATACAGGTCTGCAGGCTGTACAAGTGTAGTGTGAGTGTCTGCTTCTGGTGAGGGTTTCTGAAAGCTTCCATTCATGGTGAAAAGCAAAGGGAAGTCCAGTCTATCACATGATGAGAGAGGAAGAGAATGTGGGCAGGGAGAAGGTGTCAGGCTCTTTATAACAATCAGATCTCCTGAAAACCAGCAGAGCTAGAACTCACTCATTATCACAAGGGCAGCATCAAGTGGTTTGTGACCTAAACACCTCCCATTAGGCACCACATCTAACACTGGGGATCAAATTTTAACATAAAATTTGGAGGGGACAAATATCTAAACCATGTCACTACTGTAATAGCTTCCTAAAGAAAATAATTTTTGTATTTCATGATGCTTATATATATAGTCTGTTCTTCACACAGCAGATACAATAATCTACCAAAAATATGAATCACATCATGTAACTCTCATGGTTTTAATGATCTATGACTTCATACTTATTAAGAACTAAATTTCTTCTCACAGCCGGCATAATCTAGTCTCTCCTACTTCTATACTCTCTACCACTATCTTCTTTATTTATTCTGCTTCATTTTATTCTGACCTTCATTTTATTTTTGGAGCATGCCAATTACAATTCATCCTCAAAGCATTGTTCTCATTATTTCTAGTGCCTAGAAATTCTTTCCCCCCACTACCCAGGCAGACCTCTGTTTAAATATCATCTCCTCAGAGAGATCATCTTTGTCTACTCTAATTAAAATAGCACCTATCACTCTCTAGGTTTCTATGTCACTTTGTATGGTGCATACCTGACATAAAATAAGCCATATTTATTGGCTTAATTTATTTTTCATCTTCCTCTCTCACTGTAGTGTATACTTTAGTGCAGTGGTCCCTAACCTTTTTGGTACTAGGGACCAGTTTCATGAAAGACAATTTTCCCATGGACTGGGGTGAGGGATGGCTTTGATACAAGTCTGCAAGCAGTTGCTTTATTATGGTCTCTGTGCATCAAAACTCTCTGCTAATAATAATCTGTACTTACAGCCACTCTTCAGTCCTAGCCTTACCACCTCAGTTCCATGTCAGATCACCAGGCATTAGCTTCTCAAAAGGAGCACACAACCTGATCCTCAGACGTGCATTTTACAGTAAGTTGGTGTTTCTGTGAGAATCTAATGCCACTGCTGATCTGAGAGGCCAACCTCAGGTGGCAATTTGAGTGAGGGAAATCAGATATAAATACAGATGAATTTCACTCACTCATTGCTCACCTTTGAGTGTGTGGTCTGTTTTCTAATGGGTCATGGACCAGTACCAATCTATGGCCCAGGGGTTGAATCCCAAAGCTCCAGTGTATGTCCTGGATTTACTCAGCTAATCCGCAGCAACTGAATCAGTAAATGGTGTATCATAGGCATATATTAAGTGCTGAATGAATGAATGGGAGGAAGTTAGAAAACATATGTGTTCAGCAGTGCCTTAGGAGTATTACCAGGGCTTAAGAACTGAATAAAATTAATAAATTTATTGATGGCATTGGTCCACTTCACCTTTATCTTAATTTGAGAACTAACTCATCACATTCTAATGAATTGATCTCTCAAATTTATTTTGATAAATGATATCTAATTACTAACATTTATAATATTCTAAAGCATATTCATAGCCAAAATACCTAACTAGATACTTGAGAGAAGTCCCATGTTATCTTAAATGTCAGGAATCTTACATGTTTGAAAAAAACTGAGCAATGTAATATACATTCATATATCTGATACAGTCCAACTTACCACAATAATAATTAAACAAAAACTTTACTCTTTCATCCCTTCCAGCAATGATAAAGTAGCTTATATGGGTTGTGTACATATAATATCAATCTTCCCACTAAAGAAAAGTATAAGCTCAGGACAATATTTGTAAAATCATGCTTAAAGGCCATAAGGAGCAACAAAAGCTAGGAAAATATAGGCAAAACTGGAGCTTCTATGGTCCTTGAATTAGGAAACCATGCTTGGTAAGATCTTATAAGGAAAACTCTCTAGTCACAGCATCAAGGAAACAGAACTGAAAAAAGCCTCAGTTCTCTGGACTGGTCAGGCAGATGTTGGTGTTTAGGGTTGCCTCAGAAACTTACAATTTGAGGGAAAATATTCATGGAAAAGAAGTATACTTCTCATGAGTATACGTGTAAGTATGAGTATAAAGTATGAGTATAACTCATACTCAAGCTCCGATAAACTTGAAATTTGAATTTTTCACACACAGACTCTACATAGCCTAGAAGGAAAAACAGCTCCAAAGGAGAAATAAAGATCAGAGCAGAGATTTCAGATGCTGTTTGCTGCTGGAGAGACACAATTTGGTATTCAATTCAGAGATAGAAATGATTTTCAAGCTTTCTAATGAATTCAAAGGCTACTAAAACAAAATTATACAATTTAGACAGATAGAACACTATCCAGTCTCCAACACATCACTTAAAATAGTCATTATAAAATAAATAACTTCTAGACATCAAAATACACAGGGAAATGTAATAACCAATGGTGTAGCAAAAAGTAGTCAAGAGAAGTAGACAGAGAAATGACACAGATTTTAGAATTAGCAGAAAAGAACATTAACTACATTACTTTGTATCCTGACTATAGCATAACTAGGAATACTGTTGCCATATTCTTGTAAGCAATTAAAAAATAACAGATAAAAGATTTAGGCAACTGTTTTCAGAATGAGCAATGATCATTGCAGAACTGTGATCCCTGAAAGACAATCATTGTAGAGAAAGAGAAAAACAAGGTGAGTTTTATCTATAATCATCCCAGCTTCCTGCCTGAAAACACACTAAGTTGAGGGGTGAAAGATCAGAGTTCAGGGAGGATAAGGTGGTTGGAATTTCAGAGTAACTAATATGAGGATGCAAAATGGAGAAAGAGGTCCAGAAAACTAGCCAATATTCCCTTCAAGTTATGATGAATTCTATCCTATGTGTGCATAGGTTAAAATTCAATGAGGCCACGAAGCAATAAGCTAAACTTCCAGAGCTCACACAAGGACATAAGAAACTGACTTCCAACTGATCAATGTCATCTTCCTTGTTTTTTTTTTTGTTTTTTTTTTAATTTATTTATTGTTGGGAATTCATCGAGGGTACAAAGAACCAGTTTACATTGATTGCATTTGTTAGGTAAAGTTCCTTTTATCATATGAAGGACACAAAGTAGAATTCTCAGAAAAATCATGCTTTGGTAATAGTACTAAACTAGTACTGCACTGAAAACTTTTCTGGGGGGTGGCACCTGTGGCTCAAGAAGTGGGACACTGGCCCCATATACTGGGAGTGATGGGTTTGAACCCAGCCCTGGTCAAAACTGCAAATAAAAGCATTTCTGGGACCACCACAACTAAATTAAAAAAAAAAAAAAAGCTTGTAAGACTCAAGCTGATTGTTAAAAAATTTAACTGATACATAATTTAATAATGTAATAATTTAATGTTAGAACAAAGTCTAATATTTTTAAAAAGATATAATTCATCACTTAACAATGCAATACTTACAATATCCGAGATTCAGTCAAAAACTCTTGGTAAAAACAAGCAGGAAAATGTGACCTGTAGTCAAAGTAAATCAAGAACAAATCATTCAAAAAAAATAGATGTGGACATGTCAGAAATACACAATTAACAGAGAAAACATTTTTAGAAGAGCAACTAAAACCATGTTCAAGGACAAAGGCTGAGAGAAATGGAATCCTTCATAAAAAGCATTAAAAATAGAATATCTAACATACAAAATTAATTGGATGGGATAATAGAAACTAATAAAGAAAATATCATTAAACTTAAAGATGTACTAATAGAAATTATAAAAACTGAAACACATAGCAAAACAAACAAAAAGTGACTAGAGTCTTAATAGTTGTGCAACAATATTCAGAGGTTCAACATACATATAATCAGAATCCCAGAAAGAAAAAAGAAAGGATGAAAAACAATATTAGAAGAAATAATACAAAAATTCAAATATAATGAAAAGTACTGATTCAAGACACTCAATGGACCCCAAGTAGAACAAACACAAGGAAACCACATTAAAAAATGTTGTTTATAAAATTTCCAAAAATCAATAATAAAGAGAAAATTTTAAAAGGACCTTGAAAAAGTACATAATATGTACGAAACTTTCATGTGATATTTTATGTCCAAAAAGAAAAATCTTTAAATATGAACAAAAAAATAAGACTCAGATAAACCAAAGAATTCATGCCAAGCTGATTTACACTATATCAAATGATTAACAACAGTAAAAATTTTTATGAAAACTATGCCAGATGAAAATTTGGATTTATAAGAGAGAATGACAAGGAAAGGACCAGACAAGGAAAATATATGTAAAATATAAAATAGTTTTTCATTTAATATCTACTTACCTGGAGAAGTCGCTAAATCATGCAGTAGGAAAAAATTTAAGTAGTAATTTTGACAAATTGCTGGGAGCTGAGAATAGATTAGTTTAAGAGTAAAAAACTGTTGCTTGCAGGCTTAGGAAGGAATCACACTGTTGCAGGCTTTCTCTTTAGGAATCCTAGCAGGTTCTCACAGCAAAGATCTGGAAAGATCCCCACATCTTTCTAGATGGTAAGCGGGTGGAAATAGTGGACACTGCAGAGACTGATAACAATAATACAAAGAATAGGAAAGTGAAATTATGAATATCTGGCCACTTCAATACCTCTTTGTCAATGGTTAATAAATACACTAGAAACCATGAATAAAGGAAAATAACATGACACTCTCAAAGGAACACAATAATTCTCTAGCACAAAATTCTAACCAACAAGAAATATCCAAAATGCCAAATAAAGTATTCAAAATACTCATTTTAAAGAAGCTCAAAGAGATACAAGAGAAATATCCCAACCAACACAAGCAAATCAGAAGATCAGTTTTGGATATGAATGAGAAATTTACTTAGAAGACAAATATCTTTAAGAAAAATAGAAATTCTGTTTCTGAAATATTCGTTAATGGAATTCCTAGTTAAATTCCAAAGCTTCAACATTAGACTACAATAAGCAGAAGAAAGAATCTCAGAACTTGAAGATAGGTCATTCTAAAAGAGTAAAGAAGAATGAATAAGACTTTAATCATCAGAGAAATGCAAATCAAAACTACTTTGAGATATCACCTAACTCCAGTAAGATTAGCCCATATCACTAAATCCCAAAACCAGAGATGCTGGCGTGGATGTGGAGAAAAAGGAACACTCCTGCACTGCTGGTGGGAATGTAAACTAG
>NW_003852475.1:7803980-7820038 GCF_000181295.1 Otolemur garnettii | reverse complement strand
AAAAAAAAAAAAAAAAAAAAAGACTTTGAGATATTTGGTAGTACATAAAGTGACTGAGCTTACAATTTATTGGTATTCCTGAAGGGGAAGAAATATCAAAAGTTTAGAAAATCTACCTAAGGAAATAATTGATGAAAACATCCCAAATCTAGCAAATGATTTAGACATTTAGATACATGGGCCCCCATAATACTCAGAAAAATACATTGCAAAATGATTATACTATGACATATTTTCATTATACTGTGTAAAGTTAAAGTGAGGGGAAAAACAATTTAAATTTGCAAGAGAAATGCATCTAGTCACTCATAAAGGAAACCCTATTACACTAACAAAAGACTTCTTGGAAGAAATATTACTGGCCAGAAGGAAAAAGAATGTCATTTTAAAAGTGCTAAATGGGGAAAAAAGCTGCCAACCAAGAATTTTATATTTAGTAAGATTAAGCTTCATAAGTGAAGAGTAAATAAAAACTTTCCCAGATAAGCAAATGCTGAGCAAATTTGTCACAGAATGGCCCTGCAAGAGAGACTGAAAGTAGTCCTTAAACAGGAAGATGAAAGGATGATACTCACCACTATAAAAACACACAAAAATATAAAAACCACAGGTCTTATGAAAACTTTACACAAAGGAGGAAGAGAAAGGAATAAAATAGCAACATGATAGAATTCCACACCACCACAAAGGGATGAAAAGAAAGAAATAAAAAGTTTATTAAAGAACTAAAAAATAATTAACACTAAGACAGGAGGAACAAAACCTCACTTATCAATACTAGCCTTGAACATAAATGAATTAAATATTCCATTTCAAATAGGTTTAGGTTTACATCTATTTATGTGGTGAATTACATTTATAAAATTGTGCATGTTGAACCATCTTCGCACCTCTGGGTTGAAGCCTATTTGGTGTATTTGGTTGTTATTTCTCTGCTGTGGTACTGAACTTGGCTTACTAAAATTTTATTGAGAATTTTTGTATCTATATTCATAAGGGATATTGGTCTGCAATTTTCTTTGTAGTTGTGTGCTTTTCTAGTTTTGGTATCAAGTTAACATGGGCTTCATAGAATGTGTTGAGAAGGATTCCTTTCTTTTCTATGTAATGGTATAAATTCTGAAGTATAGAAACAAGAAAAATCTTTGTAGATTGGGTAAAATTCAAGTGTAAAACTGTCTAGTCTGGGACTTTATTAATTGGAAGATTTTTTATTACTGCTTCAATTTCAGTGTTTTATATTGGTCTGTTCAGGAGTTACATTTCTTCCTGTTTAAGCCTCAGAAGGTTGTGTGTTTCAAAGAATTATCCATTTCCTCCACATTTTCAAGTTTGTGTGCATAGAGATTTTTATAGTATTCTGAGATGATGTTTTTTATTTCTGTGATATCTTTTGTGACTTCCCCTTTTTCATTTTCAGTCGAGCTTATTAGAGTCCTTTATTTTTTTAGTTCATCTAGCAAGAGGCTTGATTTTATCTTTTCAAAGAAACAACTTTTTGTTCCATTAATTTTCTACATACTTCTTTTATTCTCAATTTTATTTAGTTCTTCTCTGTTATTTCTTTTCTTCTTGTGGCTTAGGGATTGGTTTGCTGTTTATTATCCAGTTCCTTGAGATGATTCATGAGATGGTGGATTTGGGATCTTTCTGTCCTTTGGATATGAGCATTTAAGGCTATGCATTTTCCTGTCAAAGTAGATTTTGCTGTTTTCCACAGATTTTGATAATTTGTATCTCCATTGACATTTTGTTCAAAGTGTCTTTCAATAAGAATTGAAAAACATGATTGAATATACCTAAAGAACACCTAAGGTGCATCTTATAAGGGTACATGTGCAATTTACTAGGTGTAGAATATAAATGTCTTAACACAATACCTAAGAAAATGCCACAAAGGCTGTTAACCAGTTTGATGAAAATATTTCAAATTGTATATAAAACCAGCACATTGTACCCCATGACTGCATTAATATAAACAGTGATGATTTAATTAAAAAAAAATTAGAAAAAAGTTAACTAAAAATAGCTTCTCTTAAAAAAATAGAAACAAGTTAACTAAAAATAGCTTCTCTTCATTGATCATTTCATTGATTGTTTAGTTTGGCATGACTTTGTATAGGAATGAGTGTTTCTGTTGGAGTTGATTGCTAGTTTTATTTCACTGTAGCCTTAGAAGATATGGGTATAATTTCTAATTTTTATATTTGTTGAGAGATGTTTTGTGGCCTAGGATCTGATCAATCTTATAGAATGTTCCATGTGGTGATAAGAAGAACATATATTCAGTCATTTGGGGGTGGAACATTCTGTAAATATTTGTAGACCCATTTGTTCTAGCATTAGAACAAATACCATTATATTGGATAATGTTTCTTTATATATTTTCTGATTGGAGGATATGTCTAATTTTGGCAGTGAGGTATTGAAGTCCTCAAAATATTTGTGTAGCTGTTTATCATTTTGTTTAATTCTAGTAAAGTTTGCTTTAAGAATTTGGGTGCTCTTGTGTTGAATGCATAAATGTTAATGAATTTATGCCCTCTTATTGGATTTTTGCTTTCATCATTGCATAGTGATCATCTTTATCTTTTTTTACATTTGTTGATTTAAAGTCTATATTGTCTGATATGAGAATGCTCACACCAGCTTTCTTATGGTTTCCATTTGCATGGAATACTGTTTTTCATCCTTTCACTTTGAGTCTAAATGAGACCTTGTAGATGAGATATGTTTCCTGGAGAGAGCAGATATGAGGTTTGTGCTTTTTTATCCATTCAGTCAGTTTATGTCTCTTCAGTGCAGAATTCATGTCATTCACGTTTATTGAAAGAATAGATAAGTTAGTGGATTTTTGTTCTTATTGGGCCAACCCTTGTCCATTGCAATATCTGAGCTCCGATTTAGCTTGGGCAATTTTACATTGCTGGGTATCTGTTGCACTATTCTATGGATAATGCAGATCTTAGTACTTCCTGCCTTGTAGGTCTGATCTTCACATATTCCTTCAGCAATTGCTTGTCTGTGAAAGTTTCCCTCATATAGGAAATTTAGTTTTGCAGGATACAAGATTCCAGGCTGGCTCTTACTCTGTTTTAGAAGACTGAATAAGGGTCTCTAATCCCTTCTGGCTTGTAGCATTTCAATTGAGAAGTCCATAATTAGTCTAATAGGTTTTCCTTTGTCAGTTATCTGCTGTTTTCACTGTAAGACTCACAAGATAGCCTCTTTCATGTTTACTTTGGCCCCCCTAATGATTATGTGTTGTGTTGACTGCCTCTTCATGACAAATCTCCCAGCTCTCCTTTATGCTTCTTGTACTTGGTTATTTAGATTTCTAAAAAGACCAGAAAAGTTTTCATCAATAATTCCCTTAAATAAATTACCTAACCCAGGGGTATTTCCTTCCCACCCTCTGGGATGCCTATGATTCTTATGTTTGACCTCTTTACATAGTCCCACATTTCTTCTAGGCTTTGTTCATTTTTTTTTTCTTTCACTGTTTTTTTTTTTTTCTTTGACTGACTTGTTTAGCATAAAGGTATTATCTTCAAGTTCTGAAATTCTTTCTTCTGCTCTATCAAGCCTGATCTTAAGGCTTTATACTGTTCATTATAATTCCTCAAATTAATTTTTCAGAACTAGAAGTTCCATTTTGTTTTTCTTTAATATATTGATTTCTTTTCATTCATTTTTCTGCACTGTTTTTGGCTTCCTTATGATGGGTTTCCATTTTCTTCTCCATTTCCATAATCTTCTATACAACCCATGTTCAAAATTCTTCATGTTATTTTAATTTTTTCATTTAATTTGGTAGCTATTGGTAAGGAATCATTATTTTCTCTAGAGGTTGAATTTTCACTTTAATTTTTCATATTTCTAGAGATTTTTCACTGGTTATTTTTCATCTTTTTTTTTTTGTAGAGACAGAGTCTCACTTTACCACCCTTGGTAGGGTGCCATGGCATCACAGCAACCTCCAACTCTTAGGCTTAGGTGCCTAAGTCTCTTGCCTCAGTCTCCCAAGTAGCTGGGACTACAAGTGCCCACCACAACACCTTGCTATTTTTTTTGTTGCAGTTTGGCCAGGGCTGGGTTTGAACCCGCTACCCTTGGTATATGGGGTAAGGACCCTACCCACTGAGCCACAGGCTCATCTTATCTATTACTTGAGAGCTCAGGCTAATAGGGATGACTTATGGGCCTGTCTATAAGATTATGAAGGTAGATCAATCCCAGCTCTCACTAATGGTAGATGGTGCTTGTACACCAGAATAGTCACAACTGGTTTGTAGCAGTAGTGAGACTCTTTGTTGGGCTATATCATTATTCTCCCTGTATTTGGTCAATATTTGTGTGAGTGAGCCTGCTGTTGAAATGTTCTTTTCTGTCCAAGGTAGATTCTGGTCACCCAGGAGAGTACTTGAGTGCTCCAAGCTTTAGGAGGGACTCTAGTTCCCAGGGGAATTCTTGATCTCTACTACCATTGTGGCAGGTAGCTGAGCAAGGCAGTTTATGGCTATAATTTGTGGACTTGAAAGGCTAAGGAAGCTCAGCTGTTACTTTTCCGGGTACTTGGGGCAACTGCTGGTAGAAGAACCAGGGCTAGCTCTCTAGACTCACAGAGCTATTCATGGAAGTGAGGATGGAACATTGCTGTGCTAAGACACCAGGCTGAGCTCTGTCTGCCCTATCCAAGTTATAGTTTTCCTAGGGGGAAATATAGAAACTTCTCCTAAACAACTACTCCTTGTACAACCACACATCTGAGAAGCTTGTGTCAGAACCAGCCAGTTAGAAGGCAGATGGAGCCATAATCAGAAGTCTCACAAATATCAGTTCAGATGTGCCACCATTTTATCCTACCGCTGAGAGGATACATCCCATTCAAAGCTGCCTTTCAGGACTTTACAGGGTGGAGCCTATTGGGACACAGCCTGCTTTCCTCTAACCTTGTACAGGGGTGGGGCTTGTACCTTTAGGTGGTACCCCTTAGCCTGAGATAGTGTGTAGAGGTGGGCTGGACTAACCAAGAAGGGGAGGTGAGGGTCAGCCAGGCTGGAGCTATACAAGGCTGTAAGCACCAGATCAGCAAATGTCACAAGAAACTACAGATAGAACTACCTTTCAATCCAGCAATCGCAACTGAAAAAAAAAAAATCCTTATTTCAAAAGAATACCTGCAGATATATGGGGTTTTTTTGCAGCACAATTCTCAATAGCAAAACCCATCAATAGATGATTTGATAAAGTACGTGTGTTATAGATACACAATGCAATACTATTTAGCCATAGAAAATGAATTCATTTCTTTTTTAGCAACATGGATGGAACTGGTAGCTATCATCTTAAATGAAATAAGTCAGGCACAAAAGACAAATACTACATATTATCATTTAGAAATAGAGGATAAATTATGTATACACATGGATGCAGAAGGTAGAATGATAGACAATGATGACACAGGTGAGAAGATGGGAGTGTATTGGATGGTAAAAAATTAATTTATACGATGTGCATTTCTCACATGATGGATACCTTAAAAACCCTAACTTTACCACTATGTAATCTATGCATGTAACAAATTACATTTATATCCCATAAATTTACACAAATAAAAATAGCTTTAGCTTATATGTATAAAGTATACATGAAACATAAATAAGTTTTGTGTTTAGACTTGGGTCTACCATCAAGACCTTAAGTATATGCAAATATTTCAAAGTCTGAAAAAAAAAATCCAGAATTTGAAATACTTCTTGTCCCAGGTATTTTAGATAAGGGGATAGTCAAGCTGTTCTCAGAAATAAAACAGAATGAAAATAAAAACCATGTATAATTCTTTAAAAGTAGAAACAAAAATATTATGTCAAGTGAAAGAAACCGTGTGTGTGTGTGTGTGTAATCACATTCTACCTAGTTTCATTTCAATTACATGATTTTCTGTAAATTGCAATTTATGAGATTGTGAGAGAAATCACAGAAATGTTTGCTTCAGGAGAGGAAGTGATTGAAAAGATTCAGAACAGAACTTCCTGGGGTTATGAAGGTGACCTGTATCTTCTCTAGTATAGTGTTTATATGAGTATGTACATTTGTTACAATGCATCATGCTCTACAGTTAAAATTGCCACATTTTATTATATGGCAATTAGAATGAAGTAAACTGTTCATTTCCCACCCACATGCTTCTAGTTTTCAAGTGAAAATATGTTTCAGTAGTGTTTCATGACACAGAGGAAAATCAAGTTTTTAAATTTCCAAAACATTCTACACCTTTTTTTTTAAATCACCAAACAGATCATAAAAGAATGTGATGATGGCACAAAAGGACCAAATAAAGGGACCAGAGATATTGCAGGGTACTTGAAAAAATATTTCATATGTCCTTTTATGTGCCTGACTATTAATTTTAAACTTTTCTTGAGGTTTTTGGGCACTATGAAGGAAGGACACTAAACTTCTGAGCCAGCTGCATGAGCAAGACACCTGCGTGGCATGGCCTAGACAATCTGAGAAGGAGCAGAGCTTTTCTGGGTCTATGGCTGCAACAGTTCTCTCAGCAAAAAGCCTCTGCACCCCCACCTGGCTCGTAGGTGTTATTTGAAATCTCTTCCAAAGTATAGGTATGTGCTGCTGAATGCTCAAGGACTGATTTTCCTCTCTACTAACTTTTACCTTTTACCCCTCCCATGTAGAAATTCTTTACAATAAACCAAATTTTACATTGTATAGTTTCTTATCTTTATAATCCTGCTCTATTTTCTCAGGTTACCAGATTCTCTACTTTGACTGAATTCTATATAAAGATAATTTAATGATGTAATCAAGGGCATCTTAGAAATTATTTCCTCAATATTCTACCTGAGAAGAGTGGTAAACTCCACACTCATAGTGTATATTTTATGGTTCCCAAATTCAAAAGCTTAATGGGTCCTCATTTAATTTAGATCTCTACAGATTACTCTTTCTGCCTTTCTGCTACATACTCCTTTCTGAACAGATGGGTTATTTTATTCTTTTAAAAATACTTTTATTTGTATTCCTTCTAGCACTTCTCTATTGCTTTAACCTCAATACCTATTGAGAAACCAATAACCTTATTTTTTTGTTTATTTCTATCAAGATTCCTTGATATAAGTTTTTTTTCAATTGTTTTACTTTCTTGGGAAAAAGAAAAGAAAAGAAATTCATGAGGAAATCCATGTTAAATTATGCCCCTTTTTGTTTCTTTTTCTTTTTCTTTTTCCCAAATGAGGTTCCTATTGAGAAAAGAATATATGTCTCAGTAAGTCTTTCTTAACTGATTCAAATACACCTTTCTAAATATTTTTCCTACTGTTTTTCATTGTGTGGATAATTCACAATGGGCTATTTGCAGGTCCCCCAAATCATAGAATCTTCCTATTCTTAGAGTACCTATTAGTTATTTCCTGATGAATGTATTATTGTAAATATCTCAGAAAGTAATTTGACAAGTTTCAAGATATTTCATTCTTTTTGTCCTAGAATTCTTTTTGCTGGGAAGCTAGTAAGGAAAATTCTTAATTGTAAGAGAAGACTATTTAGGCCAAACAAACAAACAAACAAAAGATTTACGTATTAATTAAATTTTCATTGGAACTTCATTATAAAATAATCCACAAAAACTAGTAAAATCAATACAAACCTTAAGTGTTTGTTGCTATCTAATTTAGGTAGATTTTAACTTCAATAATAGTTTATTTCTAACATTTCAATTTTCTTCTCTAAGAAGAACATCAGGTATAGTCATTCTGCCTTCCCTTTTGTTTTGGAACTTTAGCCCATGAGATTATTTAAACCGATTTGTAGCATTATCTTATTTACTGTTATTCTCTTTTCTACCCTGAAATTATACTGTTTTATGCACGATCTCTCTATCTCACACGAAAATGTTAAAATATTAGATATATATTATTTTTAAAAATGAAAGAGCTTAAAAGGATTCTTTTAGAAAAGAAATTTACTTTCTCTCTGTCCTACTTCATCCCACTCATCAGATGCGACCACAAAAAATTCTTTTAATACAATTTTTTCATATATTACATCTGTATCTCTAAATTATATGTGTATAGTGCTGTGAGATTGCCAAGTCAGAATTGTGATATATGTGTTTGAGAATGGTAATGCAGAAGGTAGTGAGTTTTTTAGTGAGAGTTTCTGAAGATGCCCTTGCAAGTCAGGAGATAGAGCTAGTGCTCTGAGATGGAGGCATGGCTTCTTAGTTGCTAGGACATAGTCCATGATGTTACCCTTGGCAAGGGAAGAATCCACAAGAGGCATGAGGACTTTCATCTCCTTCTGGAATTAGGCTATTCATTAATATACAAGAATGAGTCACTTAGAAAGATAAAATCTGGAATTGAAATCTCTGTGTGATTAGGTGGTGCTGTAAACAGGAAGGTTTCTTTGCAGTGATTAGATGGCCAGCAGCTTTTTGCTTTAAACCAGCAGCTTCTAAAAGTTTTTAGAGAAGGAACTTCCTTTTTTGTTATATGTATTAAAGTGTCTGGCTATAGGTTTTCTGGAGTTGCATGGTGGAAAAAGTGCTAAGGGGTTTTACTAATCACAGGAAGCGTTTTATTCAGGTCCCAATAGGAACTCTCAATTTGGACTCCTCTAATGTCTGCTATCGCAAGCCAGAAGTTTCTCTGATTTAGTTTTTTAGAGGAAAATAAAATCAAGTCTAGAGGGATAGAAAAGGAAGGCTTGGAGCCTAACCACTCTTTTATATAATGTTCAAACTATTTCCTAGTTTCAATCCCTGCCTCATTCCTATCCTCTAGTACCAACAATTCCTGAATCTTTAATACCTAATTCTTAAGTGGATCTCAGAGGAGAAATCAATTATTTTATTTGCACTTCCCCTGCAACCACTTAGCTTGGATTTCCTATAAAATCACTTACCTCTCTTCCATTTGCTCTCTGTATAAGTTACAACTAGCTCTGTTTTCATCAAAGGTGACGCTCTTTCTCTCTGTTTATATGTATGTGTAATGTGCAGGCTCATGATTTGGGGGAAGAGAGGTGTGACACAGGCTTTACACTGCTATCTTGGATCCAGGCATTGGCATAGTCATTCTTTAGATATCTGGATGCTGACTCTGAGGTTCTTTTGTAGACACAGTAGCTGCAATGCTTCAGTATCCTGGGTATCTTGGATGCTCTCAATTGTATTCAATGTTTTCATGCCCCACAGACTGCCATCAAAGTACCAGATGATAAGCCCACAGAAAATTAACACTTTCTTTTCTCTTGTCTTTTTAAATGATCCTTGCTAAATAATGCAGGATGGGAATTTTTATATTGGGGTGAAGTTGCATTGGTAAAGATGAAAGAAATTATATTTATGAAAACTAAAATGATGTATTATTAGGGGAAATGTTTTACTCCATTTAACTGGATTTTAGAAAGCATACCACTGGAGTTATAAATTTAATAAAATTTCCTTGGTTTCTTCAAGACTGACTAGTGTCTATCTTCTCTTTATCATCTTGCAGTCCCTCAGGGACACCTCAGCCACTAATGGAGGAGTGAATCCAAGGAATATTAACAGTGTATTCATAAGAAACCATGTTTATTAAGGCTATGGAGAAATGTGGAGAGATGATTTTAAAGGAATGCTTTAAGAAAAATCAGCATAAAATGCACTAAATAAAATATTATTTCATTTTTCTCTTATTTATGTGTAAAAGACTCAAAGATAATACACCAGCATGCTAAGCAGTAATTGTACGACATAAAATATTACTTTCTTTTTCTTATTTTTCTGTGGTTTTGAAATGATATTTAATGAGTATCTGTTGCTTTTAACATATGCACAACTTTTACTGACTCAAATTCCACTTCCTCACGTCCTCTCTGTTTTTTTCTTCTAATGTCCCAAGTTGAAATGATGTTTCAGTCCTTTTAGAATCTATAAATATGTTTTGATGCAGCTTGTAGGTCACCTATTACATAGTGTCCTATAGTTTAATTCACTGCCTGGGTTTTTATGCTTTGTTTTGTTGTTTGTTTGTTTGTTTTTCCCATGTAGTAGCATGTGTCTTCACATTCTTTGCAGTGCCAAGCACAGTGTTAGGTATACAGTGGTTTTTCCACATATATACACATGAATGAACAATGTCTCCAGGCGCTGCAGTCATTCTGGTAGTTGTTGGACAGTCTGTGAGCTCATGGCCTTATGTGGATTTTGTTTTCTTAAAGATGCCATGACAGCTTCTCATTACAAAACTCACCAAATTTATTATACTGTGAAGTGGAGATTTTTCCCCTACTCATTTTGATCAATGTTTATCCTTTCTTATCCACGTCTGTTGCCATAGTAGCAGAACTAAGACAGAACTGAAGAAATCATATAAATTCTTACACACATAGACTTGCCACTGCCATGGTCATAGCTTGCTTAGGGTGCTAAAGGAGCTTTTGCAGGCAGTTCCGAACTGCCTCCTTTTTTCAAATCTATATCCTTCCCTGCCTTAATGAAGGTGCTTATCTATCAAAGTGGTAGTATCAAGTTAAGTCGACAGAAGCACGCAACATCTACTAAAGTTCTTAGTGCATTCATTTAGACATTACTAGGCACCATAATCATTACAGTTCTTGATTTTCCATTAACTTCACAAGTTCTTTCCCTTTATTTAGGCTCTGCTGTTTCTATACTTCCTAAGAGGAGATGACTGTTTAGTAGTAGAACTCAGTCTTCTGAGCTGACCTCTATTAGCTACAAAAAAGAACTGTACTCTTTATAATCAGATATACAGCCATCATTTCCCTTTAGTGTTTCTGACAGAGCAGTGCTGTGGTCTTTCTGATGTCTCTGTTATATTTCTCTAATGTTTTTACTTTCGTATTTTCTTCTCTCTCACTCCTTCTATTGAACATGGGATATTTTAGGAGTTAAGAGTCAAAGATCATAGAATGTTCTGTAATGGAAAGGACCTGAGAGAGTATCTGTTGAAACATTTTCATTTTTATGTGTGGAAATTGTGACTTAGACATGAAAAGTCAAATTTCAAAGGCCATACAATGAGTATGAAAGGGATATGGTGTTATATGTAACATGTTCCAATTTCTAAAACAGGATTTATTCTATTTACTCCTTAATGTTTGACATCAGTTAAGCAAAGCCTTTGGATTTGCTTTAAAATTAAAACAAACAAACAAACAAAAAATCCTTTTTGCCTTAAAGAAATCTGGGGGGGGGGGTTTCAAGAAAAATGTAGGTTATCTTGAGGGTTGAGATGAATTATATCAAATTCCTCACAGTTCTCCTAGATGCCATATTATTTCTCATATTTCTGTCATTTTTTGAGACATCTTTCTTCCTCTGTATTCCTAGTAGCTATTCTTTGTCATTTAAGCATAATTCAAAGTCAATGTCTCTTTGACAGATGCCTTTATTAGCCCCTACATCCTCATCTGGATCCCTTTTCCCATAATTATCTCTATTACATCACTTATATGACCACACTATTTTATTCATTACTTTTTATACATTAATCTTAACCATATATTATTGAGAACCTATAAGTTGCCCCCCAGAGTTATAATACAATGGATATCACAATGAATAAAACAGAAAAAAAATAACATAAATAAACTTCTTTATAGATTAGACAGTTCATAGTACATTATTTTGTGCCATTAGACTGTGAGATTATTGAAGGCAGGGATTTAGCCTTCTGCCTTATTATATTCCTAAAGTATGTTGTAACTTTTGCAATTTAATATATATTTATTGAAAGGAAAAATACATTTGGCATAAAATGTACCATAGAATGTGAAGAATGACAATGATGCAGACTAAAGTATTTTTAGATACCTCCACTTGAGATCCTCATTTGAGATTTCTAATCCCAATGAAGGATTTCTGGAAAGAAAATACAAATGAGGAGGAAGAATTCAAGGAAGAGGAAAAATTATGAACAGTCAGAAAATGGAAATTTAGAAATCAAGTGATATTTAAGGACACAAATGACAGCAGTCATAGCTGTTAGAAAATAATATAGAGATGAATTAAAAATAACTTGATAAGAAAATTGTACTTTCATATAACTTTTTTTTTTTCTAATAGCAAAAACATCTGGCTTCTTTAGGAACTACTGGGGAAAAAATCAACAAAAAATACTTTTTTTTATAGTTGATACTTTTTTTTCATAGTTGAACTAGTTATGCTTTATTCTTCCAAATCTAAAAAGCATAGCAAACACAAATATGAAGAATGTGACATATTTTAAAAGTTTTAAAGCATGTGTATAAATACACACACACACACATATATATATATATATATTTAAATCATAGCTGTGTACATTAATGCAATCATGGGGTATAGTGTAGTGTTTTCATATACAATTTGAAATATTTTCATCAAACTGGTTAACATAGCCTTTATGTCATTTTCTTAGTTATTGTGTTAAGATGCTTATATTCTACTTTTAGAAAGAGTCACTTGTATTCTTGTAAGATAAACCATGGAGGCAATCCCACCAATCACCCTCCCTCCATCCAACCACCCCCTCCCTCTCCCTTCCCATATTCTTGGACTATAATTAGGTTATAACTTTCATATGAAAGCTATAAATTAGTTTCATAATAAGACTGAGTACATTGGATACTTTTTCTTCCATTCTTGAGATACTTTGCTAAGAAGAACATTTTCCAGCTCCAACCATGTAAACATGAAAGAGGTAAAGTTTCCATCTTTCTTTAGGGCTGCATAATATTCCATGGTGTACATATACCACAATTTATTGATCCATTTGTGGGTCGATGGGCACTTGGGCTTCATCCATGACCTAGCAATTATGTATTGGGCTATAATAAACATTCTGATACAAATATCTTTGTTGTAATGTGATTTTTGGTCTTCTGGATATATACCTAATAAAGCAATTGTAGGCTCAAATGGCAGGCTATTTTTAGTTCTCTAAGTATTCTCCAGACGTCTTTCCAAAAGGAACGTATTGGTTTGTATTCCCACCAGCAGTGTATGTAGAAGTGTTCCCTTTTCTCCACATCCACACCAACATCTCTGGTTTGGGGATTTTGTGATATGGGCTAATCTTACTGGAGTTAGGTGATATTTCAAAGTAGTTTTGATTTGTATTTCTCTGATGATTAAGGATGGTGAGCATTTTTTCATATATCTGTAGGCCATGCGCCTATCTTCTTTAAAGAAATTTCTTTTCAAATCCTTGCCCACCCTGAGATGGGATCACTTGTTCTTTTCTTGCTAATATGTTTGAGTTGTCTATGGATTCTGATTATTAAACTTTTGTCAGAGACATAACCTGTAAATATCTTCTCCCATTCAAAAATACTTTTTACAAGCCATATTTAAGATGTGTCTTGTGAAAAGAAACTATGTTTGGTTTTCTAATTTATACATTAAATTCAGAAAAGTAGTTCATTCCTATTTGTTTATAAAAACTGACCTTCTGACAGATTATTAATTCAAAGAGCAAGTGTTGCATATTAATTATTTTTATAGGATTTTTAATTTTTAATTCTTTGGTGCTAATCATCCATATGCTCTTGCTGAAAATTCATACTGGTATTTCAAAGTTGGAAAGGAGTTGGCTGACATAGTACATGACCAATAAAAGAACATAGAATAAACTGACTTCCCAGGAGTTGAAACTAAGTGAGATTTTTGATGGAAATAAGAAAAATACGTAAAATAATAAAGAAATAAGAAAAAAAGTACAGTCTTGTGTTAGATGAATACTTATTCCTATTTTCTTCTACTCTTATCTTTCTTCTTTTTAATTAAAAAAAATGTATATAGAAGAGGAACCTCACTAGAACCAGAGTTCCACAAGTCTTCATATAACCAAAGATTGTAAATACAGTCAAGACCTTTTTGTAACACTTGCCTCATTAAACAATCACTTTTGTTTTCCCTTGAGCAATGTTGAGGACTGTATGTAAGTGACTGAATATATGAAAAAAGATGAATTATTATATTTTACAGTATATTCATAGAATCCTAACTATGAATATAACTAAATTATTTCCAGCACTTGTTTAGAAATTACCCCCTTCCAAATACACACATACTTACATCAAGAGCAGTCATCATTAGCAATCAAAATGCAAAGGCAAGAATATAATTTCATACTTCATTATTTAACATTTATAAACAATTTAATTGTAATCATTTTATATACATGTCTGGGAAGAAGTATCTTTGAGATACTGGAGAAATATTTAATGTATAAATAATGGAACTAGACTCAAAAACACACATATTTGAGAAAAAAATCTTCACAAGATGAAAAGAAAAAATAAATTATCTGTCTTCTATATCTCTTTTTAAAACCTTTAATATTCAATGCAAATGTCTGACAGAAAAAAGTGAGAATTTCCCTCTCAAAAAGGGAAGTTAAGACAAAAATTATTCACATAAATCTACTGATTTTAGGTGAAAAAATAAAAGCTAGATGTGGTTCCAATTATGGGAAAAACCCCAAATGAACTCTCTAGAGTTTCTATCTTTAAATTTTCTGGGACTTTATCAATACCTTTCAGGAACAAAACAGATTGAAGCAGATCTTAGCCTTTATCAGGATTGCATATCAATGAACTTGATGGAGTTAACATGCTTTTAATTCTTCAGTAATGCTTTTGATTTTAAATGAATGCTACAGATACATGGAAATAAATAACTGAAGCACAGAGAATGTCAAATCTTGTTTATTCATACTGTCTTTAGCTGGGAGAATGGAGATCAAAGATCCCATTCTTGGCAAAGGAAAGCACTCCCAGAAAAAGAGGAAATTTAAAAGTAAGCTGTGTGAGTCAGAACCAAGAAAAGTCAGCTAGTTTACCTTTAAGTTAGCCATTGCTAGTAAGATTCTTGCCTTTTCTGAAATTCTAGCCTGTTGGGGATACAGCTTACAAACATCCTGCTGGGTCTGTGAATACTCTGAGGATTGTAATGGCCATAGAAAAGTCTATGACAAGTCCTAGAAAAGATCCATCTTTTTTGGCATTTCCTGCACATTAAACAGGCAAAGCAGATACCCATTGTGGAGATTTGCATTTGCCTGGGGCAAAGACCAAGGGAGTAACTCAAGATCTAAGATAGGGGCAGAAGAGCTTATATCCCTTATAGCAGAGGAAAATCCTCAATGGTAGTGGTTGGAAGAAAATGCCTCCCTCCTACGGATCCCTCAGAGGAGATTAACACTGGTGGTAATGTACTCCACAGAGAACTAGTGGAGCTTAACACCTCCCTAGAAATCTGCATGTGTGACCTCAAGCAGGGGACCTCAAGCTCTCCCAATACAAGCCTCAGATTTCAGGTTATTGAAAGCCACACTTATGGTTAATAATAATGACAATAGAGGCTGGTACACTCAATCAGAGAAACTGCAGGCATCTGTTTCCCTCCTTCATCTTACCCTCTGGGCCAGGTGTCTTCAAACGATGGCCTGCAGGCCACATGTAACCCGCCTAGGACATTTATCTGGCTGCCTGGTGTTTTTGCCACCGCTGCCTGTCCTGCCTAGTAGCCAACTGGTCCCGGGCCCACAGTCCAACCCTCCAACAATCTAAGGAACAGTGAACTGGCCCCCTGTTTAAAAAGTTTGAGGACCCCTACGAGTCTGGGCAAATAGACTTCAATAAAATCAGAGTGGAGCAAATACTTGGTGTCATTGCCAGAATCCCAGGATGAGCAATGGATCCCTGAACTCCCACTTTTAATTCTACTCTATGTCTCGTGTCTTTCTTTACCACCACTTCTAATTCTATATTCTTCAGTCCATCACAGACAGTTTCCACAGGTCTCAGCAGACACTGGTCTTGGGGCCGGACCCTGACAGTCTTTTATGTTATGACTTATTTGTGAAAAAAATTGTGTTCTATATTTCATTATATTATTTTATTTTAATTTATTAGTATTTTAGAAATAGAGTTTTACTCTGTCCCAAGTGAAAGCACATTAGAGCCATCATAGCTCACTGTAACCTTGAAAATCTGAGCTGAAAGGATCTTCCCAACATACCAAGTTTATATATATATATATA
>NW_003852475.1:7749095-7803960 GCF_000181295.1 Otolemur garnettii | reverse complement strand
TTTTTTTTTTTTTTTTGAGAGAGAGAGAGAGAGAGCCTCAAGCTATCACCCTGGGTAGAGTGCTGTGGCATCACAGTTCACAGCAACCTCCAAATCCTGGGCTCAAGTGAGTCTCCTGACTCTGCCTCTCAACTAGCTGGGATTACAGGTGCCTGCCACAATGCCTGGCTATTTTTTTGTTGTTGCAGCTATCATTATTTGGTGGGCCAGGCTGGATTAGAACCTGGCCAGCTCAGGCGTATGTGTCTGGTGCTTTAGCCGCTTGAGCCACAGGTGCTGAGCCCCAGTTAATATTTTTAATATTAAAATATCTATGCCACCATACCCAGTTAATATTTTTACTTTTCCATTTTTTACATAGAGAGGATCTTGCTATGTTCTCCAAGCTACTTTCAAGTGATTCTCCTGCCTCTGCCTCCTTAAGTACTAGGAATACAGATATAAACCATCGTGCCTAGGCAATTTGTGGAAATATGTTAATACTACAGTGATTTTTTTCTAGTGTTCTAAATTCTCTTTTAATCCTTTAGTTAGTGGTGGCATGGAAAATGAAATGTAATTTTACCCTAAACTCAATATAATTTGGAAGGTAATTTGATGTTAAAATCTGATATATTCTTCAAATATCACCACCATCCCCACCCCCCCACACACAAAAGAAACTCTACATAATTTTATTAAAAGAAAAAAGAACAGAAATAGTTTCTCACCTAAAGTACTCATCTAACACTGGCTGTGCTGCAAATTTTAATCCCTATTGGCTCTTTAGAAGAGTTGAGGAAGCACACACCTTCAGAAGTTTGTTATATCCCAACCTGTCATTGACTCAAAGGAGGGAGGCAACAGCCAATCCTGCAGGAGAAAGGCAGGACTGAGGGGATCAGTGGTAGAGATGAGAGGAAGGGTGTATAAAAAGGAGTGGAGGCCAGTCCAGGGATTGGGAAGGCTTTATTAGAAAAGGGAAGAAAAAGCAGAGTGGAGTCTGACCAGAAGTCAGCTCAGCTTTTACACAGTTTCAAGGGACTTTGATTAGCCATTATTAGTAGTGTTGATGGTAAGAGTGGGGTTCCCAGAGACAATCATCCCTTCTGCAGAGGAACTAATTTTTGTACTCAGAGAAAATCTAGGAGTTACTCCCTGGGCACTAGACAGGGCCAGAATAAAAGTTACTATTTTGTTGTTTCCCAGGAACACCACCCTTAAAGCATCCCAGGGTGTGGGCAGGGGGTTTGCTGCTATCAAGTAAATTGGTTTGCCTGTCTTTTCCCATCAGCTGCCTCCCTAAATGGCTGTACTCATGTCAGAACCATAAGGATTTCTTGCCCACAGGGACAAACTTCATAGTTTAGTTAGGCTATAAAAGTCAGTGTGTGTTCCAACTTCAGGGTCTCTTCTCCACTTATGGAGGGGGCCCATCTTACTAGCTCTTTGAAATGCATGCTTCCATTGTCCTTCTAGTTCATTTGCCTTTGTATGTGATCACAATTATTTTCTATTTGTGATCTCTCCCTCATCTTCTAAGCACCAGTGCTCATTCTTGGCCCTGGAGCCAAGAACCAGGGAACATCTGCCTCCAGAGGGACCATATTTATTTACACTAGAGTATGAAAATAATCAAAGATAAGAGATTCCAGGTCAAAATGGAAAGTTAGGGAAAATGGGAGAAATGAAGAATTAAGAAAAGAAAAGATAGGTAATGTAACACAGTAGATATAAAATCTCCTTCTTAAATTGGAAAATCAAAATTATAATACTGATAAGGAAAATTATGGCAAGATTAAATTTTATCACCCTTGATCCACTACTAAACAGTCTTTATCCATTATTTCCACCTATAAAAATATCAGATAATTTAGAATTTACTTTCTTTTGTGAAACAGAATTTTTAGAAAAAAGTATATAGTAGAGGACATTTCACTAAAGAATAACGTGTTTCCTAGGTCACAGGAAATTTCAGTCACCAGTTACTAGTGAACTTCAAGAAGCTACCAATCATAGGCAGGAAAAAGGCAGAATGAATTCATTCCTTTATTAAAACTTCCTGCCTATTTTGTCTCAAATACTATTCTGGATACTGAGTGCAAAATAAGAAATAAAAATAAAATAGAATTCCAAGTGGATTCTTTTTGTATTAATTAGAATAGGTTTGGTAACCACAACATCTCAGAGACCTAACATAGGTATACTTTCAACAAGGATAGGCATGGCATCTGCTCCATCCAGTCACTTAGGGATCCAGGTTATGCAGGTTTATTATCTTACAGTTGAATGATCTGAAACATGTAGCTTTCCTAGGTCTCAGATGAGGAGAAAATGTACTTGAAAACTACAGGTAAACTTTTCATTCCCTCATCTACAGGTAACATTTCATAGTCCAAAACTCATCACTTAGCTCCTCAAACTTCCAAAAGGCCTTAGAAAGGCAGCTGTCTATAAGCTTGGAAAGCAAGAAAAGCCAGATATCGATAAGCACTATTGTCATGGAAATCACATTCCATTACGGAAAATAGATAACAAGCAAGTAACCAAACGAAATAATTTTAGTAATCAAGTTGTTCTGAAAGATACTGTACTCAGGGAAAATGGAAACTTGTAGCTAAATGTACCTTTATTTATAAAATATTCATTACAAAATTTTACAAAGACGTGGCCAACATGTACAGCATATTTTGTAAATATTTTATAAAATTTTATAATAAATATTTTGAAAATAAAGGTACAATTTCCCATTTTTCCTACATATGGCATCTTAGGGGTGACTTTGGGTTAGCTTATATTATTAGGACATAGAACAGGGAAACATTATAGAAGATGATAACACAGGAATGAAGGCTATTTTAGATAAAATGGCCAAGGAAGACTCCTATGAGAAAATGACATGTGATCTGAGATTTGAACAATGAAGAGTAAGCTATGAAAAAATTTGTGGTCCTGTCAGGAGTGGGACAACAGCAGAGAACCTAGTAGGAAAGTGCATTTGTGTTTGAGAAACAGAAAGAAGGTGGTGTGTGACATTCTCTAATTTACATTCTAAAAGATTCATTCTGTAAACATATTGAATATTGAATTGTAAGTGGGAAAAAGTGAAATCAAAAAAACCCATTGCGTGATTGTTGCAGTGATATGAGAGAGATGATGGCTTTCAGGACAAAGAAAGAAGAACTGGAGTTAGAAAGTTGATATTTCATAATTTACATGGTGGTGAAGTGGACAGGATTTGTCAATACATTGAATGTGGAAAGTGAAGAAGAAAAAGCAATAGATTATCCCAAAGTTTCTACTCTGTGCACCTGAGTAAATGCCACTTACTGCAATAAAGAGGGGCAGAATGAGGGGTACAAGTGATGAGTTATCCTGAGAGGATGATAAATTTTAAGGAGTCTATTAAACCTCCAGATGCGGATATTCAGAAGTTGGTTGGTCATAGCATCTCAGAGAGTAGACTCAATATGCACTAAAGAGACCAGCAGTAAAGGAAAGTTTTAAAGCCAAAGATCTGGTTTTGATCACCTAAGAAGGGGAGTAGATAAGGACTATGGCTTGGGCACAGCTGGGCATTCATGAATTCCAGAGTCATGACTAAACATCTACAGCAACCACCTTTTTTTTTTTTTTTTTACAGATGTTTGCTACAGATAACAAACAAACAAAAAACCAGAAAGTGCATATGAATCATAGAAAAATTATTTCACACTGTTAGTGGACCTAAAATGTCATCTGTGTATTCCAAGGGCAGAATTCAGATCAATATAAATAAACAAACTAATTAAACCCAACAACCAATGCAAACAAACAAATTAAAACATAAGACTATATCCCAACAATTGATGATTTGCTATTCATTTGGAGGAAGAAAAAGAAGATGACCTTTTCAGTTCCATCATACAGAACATTATTTATGTGCATTTCATTAGTAATACACACTTCCTGAAACTTAGTCATTAAGGATAAGAATGGAAATAATCCACAGAACCCAAGCAGCTGAGCATAATGAGGATCATAAAAGACATATTTATATTCCAGACAGAGGAAGACACTTAAAAGACAATGAAAATCTAATTGAATAGGAAAATATTCCTTAAACAATAGATAAATTGTTTATTAATCCAACAGTCATTGCACTGGAATCTTTGGTAAGTCACAGTTTTTGTAAAAGGGTACCAAAATGATGTACATTATACTATATCTCAGAAAATATGTATGACCAGTCATTTGCTTACCTGGGGCCTCTTTGTAAGACAGGGTATGATGGTCTAAGGGTTTCTTAATAATAATTCTGAAGCAAGTTGTCTGTGAAACTGACAGTAGAATCTATCTCAGCTTCTTCATACATTATTGACAGCCCAGTGTGCTATAATGAGGTTAACAGGACAAACTTGGATTTAAATTATAGCTTTGTTGGCAAGTTACTTAAACTTTCTGAACCTCACTTTTCCAATATGTAAAGTAAGAATAATTATTTAAATATCTTTAAAAAATTTTAATGAATTGAATTATAAAACATATTTAATATTATATGTAATACAATTCTTTAATTAAAAAACAACACTTTTGTTTTAGTTTAGTTTTTAATTATTTATTGAGTGGTAAAATCTGACTTGTCCATTTAGTGTAAACATTTTTACTAAAGAAATACTGTGTTCAATTTAGGTTGCTGTCTATATCTCATTGGCAATATTACAAAAGACACAGATTATGCATGTATTAATATTCCAAAATACAAAGGATTCTGATAAGAAATACAGACTTTTAAAAGGTAGCTACAATGTTGTAGCACTAGCAAGCAGCCAACTGGGATGTAGTTAGCTGTCCCATTTCTGAGTTTCTGTTTCACAGGTCCTGTGGATGCAGAAATTTAACTGGAGTAATAAGAACAAACCAGGACAGAGAGTTCAGCTAAACAGCTCATTTGACCACCAGTTTGAGTTAGGCCAGGAAAACACAGAGCCTACAAGAGCGGAGGAAAAAGAGGGCTTTCTGGCAGTAGAAGAGTACATATTTTATTTAACACTTGGTAGCTTCATTCATCATTTTAAACATTTAGACATAAGGAATGTGGACTTTGTTTGAACATCTCTTCCAGACTCTGAAAATATTAAGGGTGGGTCTGAGGAACAACTAATCTAAACTACTTTTGATCAGTTCCATAGTATGTGACGCTAATGAAAGGGAAAGTCAGTGTGATATTGAAGCTGTAAGGTCTAGTGTTTTTTATCTTTCTCTGCCGATCTCTGCTTGTCAACTTTGATCAAAGGTATTCAACCTATTTGTTATACATACAACAAACAGTGTTTTATATCTGAATGACTTTCGTGAATAAAATGACAAATAAACATTTTTCTTCTTTTAGAATCAATACCTGGAACTGCCACAGGCATTTTGACTACAAACACATGAGCATAATATATGAAATCATTCTGAGAATGGCAGAGTAAGATAAAAAAAATAGACATCTTTAATGAAATCAATCCAGTCTGAAACTGCCCACTACCCAATGTCGTTTAAGTCAGTGTCAGTGAGTTACTTACAACTAAGATCATCCTAAATTGTTCACATAGGAAGACCATTTTTCATGTAATATTGTATAAACAACATCTCTAAGTAGTAAGCTTTTTCTATGTGATGTTCAAGGGCAGGCTGGTGGGATATACCTTT
Organism: Otolemur garnettii; assembly: GCF_000181295.1. NCBI lineage: Eukaryota > Metazoa > Chordata > Mammalia > Primates > Galagidae > Otolemur > Otolemur garnettii. The sequence continues at coordinate 7,798,305 of NW_003852475.1, read as the reverse complement.
AGGATATCTTAGGAGGGGTTGGTCATACATTGAAAAAGATATTTACAAGAACAACACCAAGACTTATGGACTCAGATTCAAAGAGAAGCAGCTTGTTGTTTTAATCATTTTTTTTATTAAGACTATCAATATAGCTATAATCTACATTCGAGTAGGTAATCTATATTTAAATCTTCAAAGTAGCATTTTGGAAATTATCATTGCCAGTGTAGAAAAAAAAATTGTTTTATCTTTTAAATTAGATTTTTGCTTTTCAAGAAAAAACAGTTACCTCTTTTAATGTCATTGGCCTATATGAAATTAACTCTAGCAAAGCAAAAGACAGGAGGCTGCTCTAATTCATTTATTTTAAAACCTCAGCACTTAGCCCAGATCTGGGTACACATTAGGTGGTTGATAAGTGTTTATTGAAGAGATTTTCATTTTGACTGTAATCCTCCTTCAAGTACTCTGACAAGTAATCAATTATTTTTGCTTCTTACTTTCAAATATCCAATTTCACCTACACCAAGGCCCATATTAACATAATGTAATACAAATATAATCAAATTTTGATTATTACTTTTAGCTTTTGTCAAAGGTCAAATAAGAAACTGCCATAAAAATCAATTATTACACTGCAGTAAAGATACTGTTAAAGACATTGCTGATTGCATTGCCTTCATGTAATTTTTGTAATAACTCCTGTGAGAAATTACTATTAGAATTCAGTGTTAGAAAAAGACCTTTCTTCTACACAATCATTATGCTTTCTACTTTTCAACATTGCACATAGTACATATTATATAAATGATAAAAGGACTGTGTAACTGGTTATATTAGTTTGAAGAGATGTCACTATGTACTCAGAAAAAAATTAGAACTCTCATAAAAATTATATTCATCTTTACTGCTACCATATTTTCATTTATGTTTTCCTTGCTCTTAAATTTTTACTTATATTTACATTTCACCAATATTAGTATGTGTTTTTGTTTGATTTATATGATCTATCTTACAGAAAAGAAGCAAGGCAGAAGCTTGAAGTAAACTTAAATAAAAGCAATTTTTTTCATAAGTTGTGATAGTGGAGTTATAGGTAATCTGAAACACAAAACTATGTACATAATAATTCACACTGAATTTAGGGCTCAGTGTGTGGCTTTTCTTTTATTAAATACTTATTACTGCATTAGTCCTTTTAGCTAGTGAAATTAACTTACAACTCTCACAATTCAGAAAGGAAAGTGAGAAAAATGGTCCCCAGACAAGAAGAAATATATATTTTCTATGATTAATTTTTGAATAAGAACAATTAACAATTGTTTGAGTGTTTATTGTGTCTGAGTCACCAATTTATGTGTTTTTTCTATATTATTTCATTCATGAGATAAAAACTATTATTACTTTTATTTTCAGAAGAGAAGAGTTAGGTCCAAAGAGATTAAGTAGACCTCCTGAGATCACAGAACTAGAAAGTATTTAAGTTGGGATCCAGAATCAGGTAGTATAACACCAGAGCTTACAATCATAATCAGACTACCATATTCTGCATCAAATGTGTTTTTCTAGTCATTTAAAAATTATTTTACAGATGGCTGGATATTTTCAAGGTGTTAAAACAAGCAGTAGTAGTACACCAATAATTCACAACTGGAAAAACTAATAAATTATTATGCTTTATAAATTCAGCATCACTCTTGGACTTTTTCTAGTTACCCAAATGCAGACTAAAAATGGCAAATAATACTACTACTACTAATAATGATGTCCACTGGATGTTTAATTAAGATTCTCAAGATTTAGCTATATGTTGGATCCAGAGCAGATAGGAGCACCTATAGAAGTTTAAAGCGTTCAGTTCAGTTCACAAATAAAACTTTCAATTTTGTTATATAATGACAGTATCATATTGAATTTTCTTTCTGTTAACCTGCATTGTTGGTATTATAAAAGTGAACTTGCAATGCAGGTTTGCTTCCCTCCTCTACCCCATTTATATTATATGTTCTGCAATACTCTGCCCAATTTTGCATCATAAGCTCACAGAGGGCAGGGCGCTTAATTTGAAGCAAGCTCTATCCATGGCTGGAGTGGGTGTTTGGGTAGTAAGTTTAAATGCGACTCTCATAAACTGGCAAAGCTTGAAAAATGAAGTTTTTCCAGACAGATGGCAACTGACTGGTAGCATAGATTTAACAGTTAATAGGAAAGAACCAATTTCTCTTACCCAGAAACGGTGGGTAAATCAGTCACAGAAAAGCTTTAAAGCACCACCTACCTAAGAGAAATCCCCGAAAGGAATAGTTGCTTAATTTAAAAGGAACTCACATAGGACTAGGCTGTTTCTCTTCCTGTCAGATATTCACATCTTTTGAAATCTATTAATATGCAATAGGAGCACTAACAGTAATGTTCAATATGCTTAGAAAGCTAGAAGAACACTCATTTTTGTCACTGAAGCTTTATATAAGGATTTTTCTTTTTCTCATCAAGGCATTTGTACAGAAATTTAAATCACTAAATTTTGTATTCTCAGCTGCTCATAAAGTATTGGATCTGATGTCAGTAAGGCAGAAATGAGGCTGAGAGCAGGTCTTCTCACGTCAGTTTGAACAGCTGAGGGACTGTTTTGCTGGATCAATCATCAATAGTCCTGATGGTGTTCACAGACTAGTAAATTACGTTCTCACCTCATTGGGTGTTATATTTAGTGAAGACATCATTGATTAAGCTGGCTGATACAGAAACTGAATGATACATACATCATAAATTATTGGTGGTTTCCATTATTTTCTTCACAAAATAAGCTCTTAATGATCTATTAAAAACTCCTGATTCTAACATTCTAAACAAAATACAAGGGGCCAGTGTTGTTAAACCTGGGAGCATGCCTTCCACTATGCCTGCTGTGAGAATTCCTTTCACAGCACTCAAGGATTCTATAAAAAAATGTGTCCTTAGAAGCGTCCAACTCCTTTAATAAATAAATAAATAAATAACCTCTGGGATCTTCATCCATTTTGGAAGCTCTGTAATTGAAAGTCAGTTGAAGAAATGTTCAATTCCCTCTTCCTGACGTTGTTTCATATTAATTGCACTTTCCGAATAGTAAATAGAGACTTCCTCCACATGAGGGCAATTACAGAAGTTCTTAAAAACACGCAAGTGGCTTGTAAAAGCAATGCACACATTAAAGACAACTTTCTAAAAGCACTTTTGTAAAGGTCTTCTGAAAGTATCAGGAGATGAGCAGGTAAAGAAAATGCAGGGGAACTTCTCTGATAATACTGTTTGCTAGAGAATGGCATGAAACAGAAAGAGAACAATGTCAGAGAGAACATTCTTTACTGAAGTCTGAAAACAACTTCATTGTAACAAGGAGGAAGTTACACATTCAGGCCCAGTAACACAACGTGATCAGAGGCTCTTCAGAAATTGAAGGAATAGGAAATGGAGCAGAGTCATTACTGATGAAGAATTTTGGCTGGGCACAGTGGCTTAGGCCTGTAATCCTAGCACTGGATGGATTGCTAGTGCTCAGGAGTTTGAGGCCAGCCTGAGCAAAAGCAAGACCCCACCTCTACAAAATAGAAAAAAATTAGCCAGGTAATGCGGCAGATACCTGTGGTTCCAGCTACTCGAGAGGCTTAGGCAAGAAGAACTCTTGAGCCGAGAGTTTGAAGTTGCTGTTAGCCATGATGCCACTCTACCCAGGGCGAAAGAATCAAACTCTGTCTAAAAAAAAAAAAAAAAAAATTGTATCACTGGGGCAAACATGACATTTATATCTCATAGTGAAAGAATGTTTTAGCAAAACCAAATTGAATACTTAATTCATTGTTCTATTCAAGAAATATTGCCTATCCTGTGATCCTTTTATTCCATTTCTTTGGAATAGATTAATTGTTTTAAAAAATACAGGTGCTTTGGTTTGAGCTGTGTCACTTATTAGTGTCTAGATCTTAGGCACATGCAGGATAATTGAATTATTTGCACCAGTGCTTCATCTACCTACATCTAGGCCCTGTGCAACACTGAATTTTCTCCCATTATAGGTGGCATATGTGATTCTGCCCCAGCAATGTTGAGCTATGGAGTATATCTGTTTTTGGCCAGTAGTATATTAACATTTGTGACCTAAGCAGCATTTTGGAATATGCTCATATGTTTGGACTTGCCTTCTGTCCTTTTTGTCTATTTATTTATTGGTAAATAATGGATATCTTTTTATCCATTCTTTATTTCATCTCTACAAAAGAATAAGATAGTTCCAAATTTTTCCCGTTGTCTGATGAGTTTAATTATTTTTATTTCAAAATATTAAATGGGTACAAACATTTTAGTGTACACGTTTTGCTTTTGTAATGTATGAATCACAGCTATAAGTGTGCCTGTTACCCAAATAGTGTTCTAGCACCCATTAGGCAACTTTTTTCCTCCTCCCTTTCTCCTCCCTGGTTGATTTCCACTGACTTTTACTTTCCTCTATGTACATATGTACTTGTTGGTTAGTTACAGTTTAATAATGAGTACATGAAGTCCTTTTTTTTTTTCTGTTCTTGAGATACTTCACTACTTCACTTAGAAGAATGGTCTGCAGATCCATCCAGATTGTTGTACAAAGTATTAATTCATTTTTTATGGCTCACTAGTACTCCATGGTACACACATACCACATTATATTAATCCACTCATGAATTGATGAGCACTTGAGTTGTTTCCACATCTTTTCAATTGTAAACTGTGCTGCCATAAACATTTGATGTGGGTATCTTTTTGATGGAAAGTCTTTTCCTTTGTGTAAATATCCAATAGTGGGATTGCTGGATTATATATTAGATGTACTTTTGCTTCTTTGAGGAATCTCCATACTGTTCTCCATAGAGAACACCACTAGAGAACTGTACTAACTTGCAGTCCCACCAACAGTGTGTATCAATGCCAGGATCTGTTTTTAAACTTTTTAGTAAAAGCCTTTCTGGGGTATGGTGACACATCATTGTAGTTTTAATTTTCACTTCCTTGATTATGAGTGACATTGAGATTTTTTCATATGAGTATTGCTCATTTGTCTGTCTTCTTTTGAGAAGCCTCTGTTCATGTCTTTTGCCCACTTTTTGATGGAGGTGTTTGTTTTTTCCTTACTGATTTGCTTGAGTACTGTTAAAATTCTGATTATTAGCTCTTTATCAGATATGTAGCTTGTGGATATTTTCTTTCATTCTGTAGGTTGTCTATTTGCTCTGTTGATTGTTTCCTTATCTGTACAAAGCTTTATAGTTTAATCAAATCCTATTTACTTATTTTTATTGTTATTTTGATTGCCACTAGTGCTTTAGCCCTGATTTTTTGCCTGGGCCAATATCTAATAGAGTTTTTCCAACATTTTTCCTCTAGAATTTGTATGAAACCAAATCAGAGTTAAGTCTTTTATAAATCTTAAATTTATTGTGAGTCATGAGAGGTAGAGGTCTAGTTTCATTCTTCTGCCATAGCTATCTAATTTTTCCAGCACCATTTATTGAATCGGGCTCCTTTTCCCAAGTGTTGGTTGTTTGCTGCTTTGTCAAAGATCAGTTGGTTGTAAGTAGATGGTTTTATATCAGGGTTCTCTGCTTCTACTTGTTCTATGAAGCCAGTATCATCTTGATAAGAAGAGCAGGAAAGGACACAACAAAAAATAAAACTACAGACCAATATCCCTTGTAAGTATGGAGGAAAAATCCTCAATAAAATACTAGCAAACTAAATTCAATAAGACATCAAAAAAATCATATCCCAGGACCATGTGCCCTTAATACCAGGGAAACGAGGATAGCTAAACATATATAAATCAATAAATATGATTCACTGTACAAACAAAAAAGAAAAACAGCAACCATATTATCATCTCAATAAATGTAGAAAACTCACTGGACAACATCTAGCACCCTTTCATGATTAAAAAACTTCAACAAACAAGGAATAGAAGGAATGTATCTCAGAATTATAAAAGCCATATATAACAAATTCACAGCCACCATCCTACTGAATGGGAAAATGTTGGAAGTATTCCCCCTAAGAGCTGGAATAAGACAAGCATCTCCACTGTTACCACTTCTATTCAATATAGTGATAGGGAAGAGAAGAATACTAAGGAAATCCAAATGAAGAAGGAGGGGGTCAAACTATTACTTTTCAATGGCAGTATCATCACAGATCTAGAAAACATCAAAGATTCCACCAAGAGTCTCCTGGAATTAATCAATTTAACAAAGTCTCACAACACAAATTAATGTGCATAAATCAATAAGATTTCTATATACTAACTATATACTTGACTATATACTATAGTCAAGTCAAGTTGAGAATCAAATCAAAGACTTAAAACCACTCATAATATCTACAAAGAAAGTAAGTTATCTAGATATATACTTAACCAAAGAAGTAAAAGATCTCTGCAAGGAGAATTAGGAAAGACATCTCAGAAGATACAAACAAATGGAAAAACATATCATGTTCATTGGATAGGTAGAATCATCATTGTTAAAATGTTCATAATACCCAAAATGATTTACAAATTACATGCAATCCCCATCGAATTACTAACATCATACTTCACAGCGATATGAAAACTAATTTTGTGCTTTGTTTGGAACCAGAAAAGAGCCTGAATAGCCAAGGCAATCTTAAACAAAAAGAGTGAATCTGGAAGCATCACAGTACCATAGTTCAAACTATGCTACAATGCTACAGTAACACAAACAGCATGGTATTGATACAAAAATAGTGACTACATCCTTTCTGTGCTACTGTAACCACCATGAGATGAAAATGCCCCTGGTAGTCCACTGTTCAAAGAAATGCTATGGAACAGAGCTATATTCAGTTAGTAACTTAGCCAAGGCCTGCCTGGACCAGTTGACTGTAAGGCAATCGCCGGCTAATTACTAGATACATGAGAGAAAATAAATAGTTGTTTTAAGCCATTGAAAAGTAAAATTGTTGGTTTATGTAGCAGTAGTAACATACATAAGTCATATAGTATTTAAGTCAATTGTGCTTGGGCTCAGTTTTTACTTCTGTAAATTAGAAATAATATAAGTATATAATTATATAGGATTATTATGAGGACTATTGCTGATTTAAGTACACAGTATAAAAATTTAATAAATTCAATTGCATTTCTGTATATTAGCAATGAATGCATAGACATAGAAATTAATTTTTTTTAAATACAATCACTCAAATGAAAAAAAAAGAAACACAACTGTAAATTTACCAAAAATGCCCAGGACTTGCCCTCAGAAAACTATACAATGTTGATAATGTATATTAATTGGACAGGTCTGCTGTGTTCATGGATTAAAAGATCAAACGCGGTAAAAGATGTCAGTTGTCCCCAAATTGATAATCAGGTTTAACATTATTCCTATCAAAATACCAGCATGATTTTTTGTAGCTATGGACAAGATTATTTAAATATTTGTATATGGGAATATAGGAAAAGGAAAGCCAAACAAATTGAAAATGAAGAATAAAATAGAAGGAATCATTCTACCTAATTTTTAGCCACATAATATAGCTATAGAAGTTAAGACTGTGTATATTTGTGTAGAAATACTGATAAATTGAGCAAAACAGAGAAACCACAAATACATCACTACAAGTATTCCCAAAATAAATACAACAAAAGTATAAAAGCAATTTAACATAGAAAAGATAGGTTTCAACAGATGGTGCTGGAGCCACTAGCTATCCACAGACAAGAAAGAAGAGGAATCTTGGTCTAAATCTCACAGCTTATTCAAAATTTAACTCAAAGTAGACCACAAACTTAAATGCAGATGTAAAACTAGAATTTTTTTTTATAAAAAACAGGTGAAAGTTTCTAGAATCTAAGGTTAGGAGAAAAGTTCTTAGACTTGATACCCAAAGCACAATCCAAATATGAAAAAAGTGATAAATTGAAACTTTATTAAAACTAAAGTGTTTTGTTCTGGAAAAAAAAAAATCTCTGTTAAGAGGATGAATGAAACAACTATAGAATAAGAAAAAAAAAAATTTCTCTCTCTATATCTGAAAAGAGACTAGTACCTAAAACATAACTCTAATACTCTAAGCAGTAGAAAAGCAATCCAATAAGAAAATGATAAAAGACAGGACGAGACATTTCACTGAAAAGGATATAGACAGATTGCAAAAAAAGCACATGAAAAGATATTCAACATCATTAGTAACTCAGAATATATAAAGTAAAACCACAAATATGTATCTCTACATATCTATCAAATGACTAAAATGTATAATAGTGGTCAACTTCAAATCTTAGCAAGATGCAGAAAAACTGGGTTACTCACGCATTAATGTTGGGAATGTAAAATGGTTTGGTCACTCTGGAAAATAGTTTGGGGGTTTCTTAAAAAAAAAAAAAAGCAACAAGCATGCAAACCAGTACACATGTTCTTGGGCAGTTATCCCAGACAACTGAAGTACAAAAATATTTATAGCAGATTTATTCAAAGTAGACAAAAACCAGAAAGAACCCAGATGATCTTCAATAGGTGAAAAATTAAACCCAACTGTAGCACATCCATACTATCAACAACTGCTCATCAATAAAAAGAAAAGAACTATTGATACTTGTAAAACCTGATGATTCTCCAGAGAATTATACTGAATGAAAAAAGTCAGTCACAAAAAGATCATTTACATAGATTCTTGAAATTACAAAATTGTAAGTATAGAGAACAGAGTAGGCATTGCCAGGGGTAGGGTTGGGTAGGGAGCAAAGAGTGAGTGTATGTAAAAGAGCCACACGAGGAAATCTGGTGGCAACAGCAACCAGATCTTCATCTTAACTGTCTCAACAAGATCCTGTCTCTTATATTGTACTGCAGATTTGCAAGGTTTTGCCCTAGAAGGAAAATGAATAACATATACCTATAAGCTCTCTGAATTATTTCTTATGAGTGTATGTGAGGTCACAATGATCTCAAAATAAAATGTTAATTAAAAATAATTTGTTTTACACTTTTAAGAATAAATGGGGCTGGGAGCAGTGGCTCATGTCTGTAATCCTAGCACTCCGGGAGGCCAAAGTGGGAGGATCACTTGAGCTCAAAATCTTGACACCAGTCTGAGCGAGAGTGAGACCCCGTTCCTACTAAAAATAGAAAAATTAGCCATTGTAGGTGTGGTTATGGGTGCCTGTAGTCCCAGCTACTTGGGAGGCTGAAGCAGAAGTATTGCTTGAGCCCAGAAGTTTGAGGTTGCTGTGAACTAAGCTGAGGCCACCACATTCTTGCTTGGGAGTAACAGAGGGAGACTTTGTCTCAAAGAAAAAAAAAAAAAAAGTAAATGATATCTTTTCAAATTTTCAAAAAACCATAATAAATGTAACATAAGTGTTTTCCACTAAAACACTTTTTTTAGTTTTTCAACTGTATATGGTTTATCTACATGCTGTAAAGTTTTTTTTTTTCTTTTTGGCTCAGGAAAGATGCATCAGTTCATTAGGCAGCTATTAGACTAGTGGACTCCCTGTGAACACATCAATACAGGCAGCCAGGTGCAAACCTGGTGTCCCAATGCTCCAAAAGTGAGACCAGTATTTCCTGGGCTCATTCACTGCTGGCACTTTGCTTTATTGAGCTCAATTCTAATCTAGAGGGTCACAGGTCTGCATTGGTCCCAATATTGCATCAAGGGTTCTAATTCATGTAGAATTTATTAAATAAAATGCTCTCATTTTAGACAAAGTTGTGATTTTTTTCAACTCTGAGTAATTGGAATTTTTTTGTGAAGTATCTTAAAGGGTGAAAATCTCCATTTAGCATTCAGTAAGCACTCAACAGTTGCTAGATGTCCTTCCCCTGAATTAATGAAATATCTTCTGGAAGTCCTTAAAAAAGAACACATTTTCCCAGCTGCCTGAGACAATTTATTTTATTCAATTCATTGCCTAAATAAACTGGAATTCATACTGTTCCTCCTAGAAATATTAGACTAAGGTAAAATGAGCAACTTCAACTTCATTTTAGACTCAACACCTCCTCGTTGCCCTTGAAAGAGTCTTGAGCCAGGAATCTACAGAATTGATCACCTTGTTACAAATAATCCACAGTCTTTTCTCCTGTCCATTTTTAAAGTATAATTTTACCCTCATTCTTCTTCAGGATACAATGGTTTTATTTTACTATTATCCAATCTGATTGGTCTTTGACAGCCTAAAACACAATTACAAGATACTCTAAAGGTTTAATATCAGAAGGAATAGCCCAAAAGTTAGTTCCTATTGAACTCAAATAATAGGAGAGATTTCTCTATTTTCTTCTAGATGTGAAAACTTCAGCAACTGACTTTTTTTCTATAGACCTCATTTTTTCAAGTGTCAAAATAGATTTTGGTGAATATGCAAGACATATTTTATTCACCATTTCACTGCCTATTTTTCCCACCGGTCCATTTTTCCCACTCCCTGCCCTGTGTGAGCACCAGTGAGTTTCAGGTAGGTGCACTAAACAGCTCTGCCCACTTCTTTCATTCACCATGGAGCTTTCAATTGATGCTGACCCTGCTGAGATACCACACAGGTACAACACAGAACAGGCAAGGAGTTGATAACTTTTGTGAAAATATTTGATCCATGGGAAATGGAATACAGTGGATAAATTCCTCTGTGGCTGGTAGGTAGACCTAAGATACAGTTTTTATCATTTATTAATAAACTGTTAGAATAGATTGAGGAATCAATTGTATGTGGTGGTGTCCAGATTGCTAATGCATATCATATTGCTTCTTCTTATGTCCCTAATTCATTTCCAGAGATGGTTAATTTAACATTGAGTTAAGGGATCCTGGTAAAACTCTTTTCTTGATGTGTCTGCCAGGGTGTTTCCAAAATAGATTAGCATATGAAACAGTAGGCTGAGTTAAGAAGATTCACCCTTGCTAATGTGCACAGGCATCGGACAATCCATTGAGGGTCTGTAAAGAACAAGGAGGTAGAGGAAGAGTTTATCCTCTCTCTTTTCTGGAGCTGGGGTATCCATTTTGCTGGCTTTAAGACATCAGAACTTCAGGTTTTCAGGCCTTTGAACTATAAGACAAGAGTGGCCCTTCGGTTTCTCAGGCTTTCAGTTTCAGACTGAGAGTGACACCACTGGCTCCCTGGTTCTCAAGCCTTTGGAAACAGACTGACTTATACCACACGATTTCCTGGTTCTTTAGCTTGCTGATGACATAGGTGGTGCTTCTTGGGCTTCATAATAGCATGAACCAGTTCCCAAATAAATACCCTCTGAGCAATCTCTATACAAACTATTGGCTTTCTTTCGCTAAAGAACTCTGACTAATTAATTTCCATAATCTATGATAATCTCTTCCTAATTCCATCTGCAAAGTCCTTTTGCCAAGTAACACAACATGCATAGGAGTAGAAGCCATGGCAAAGGTCATATAATTTTTCTAGGCAAATTCTAGTACTGTCTTTTGTTTTTAAAATAAACAGAAAAATAGAACTGCTGTGAGTTTGAGACCCTGATTAGTCATGAAAAGAGTTGTCCCTGTTTAATACCTTGGAGATTTTATGCACTAAAGTAATATACCTTAGTGAGATTAAGAGTCAGAATAAAATATCTTAGCTTTGTAAAAAGGGAGAGAAAAAGAGCTCATAAAGCAGTCAAACAATTGACCAAAAGAATTTATTTTGAGTTGGATACACCTATTTTGGAGAGTTGTGAGGTTAAATTTCTTAAAACTTTGCCCTGGAAAATCATTGCTTGTCATCTAGCATTTGAGCACATTCTGCTCACACATAGCCCTCCCCTCTTTGCAGATCACTGGATGGCGACATTTTTAGGAACCATTCCAACTGAAGTTCTCTAGAATTCTGCATTTCTATCCCTGAATGAGTGTCATTATTTTTCAAAGCAATTATTTGAATTAGAGGAGAACTAATCTGCCAAGCCAAATATTTTGAAGTGGATAGATCTAAAGCTCGTGTTATATGGGAGTCATGTAGGTAACAAACTTAAAAGGCTATCAGATAAAATATATTGGTTGAATTCCCTGGGTAGGTGATGTGATTGAAAGTTTTATTACAGAATCTATGGTTTAATTAAGCTAATTAGAGTTGAATTGTATTAATTTAATTCACTGGTGAGTTCTGCATTTAATACTATAAAGTCACATTGTATTAAACCTGCGCAAAGCCCATTTGAGCTGTCAGGATAGAGAATGCTTTTTTTGTTTTGATTTTCTCAGAGAATCAAGTTAGCTAAAGGAATCAGCTCTGGAAGCACTCCTTGCTTATCCCTACTTTTCCTAACTTAATCACATTGTAGACTGGATGGAAAATTTATAACATCAAGCATTATAAAGCTAGAAAAAATTCTGTTTATTAAATTCTATTGCAAAATAGAGAAATGATATTACCTGTCTTCCAGATTGATAATGCTTTGAATGATCTGTGCATTCACTATCAGAATAGACACAGCCAGCACTAGGTGCTCAACTTGGACCACAGTGAGACTCCTTTCTTCACTCTGTTCCATGGAGTATGCGAAGCCACCTTAACCATTAACTGTGGGAACCACTAGCCAAATGTGGTATTATGCACTTGAATTGTAGTTAGTGTGAACTGTGATGTACTACCAGTTTAAAATGCATACTAGATTATGACAATTTAATTCAGATGAAAAAAATTGATAGTATTTCACTAAAACTTTTTACATCGATTACATGTTGAATAATAATATTTGAGTAAATAAGATATAGTATTGAAATTAATTTTATCTGATTCTTTACATATTTTAATTTGGATACTTAGAACATTTAAAATTGTATATTGATCCATACACATTATATTTCTATTGGTTAGTCCTAGATCATAGCAAGTCTAGATCACAGCAAGCCTCAAGTAATCATTCATGGACTCATGCTATGTTTATACCTGGCAGCCTGGTTTTATGACAAGTCTTTAATTTGCTTGAAAGTCTTTCTCCTCCTCCTCTACTCCCCCTCAGTGTGGGAGGTGGAAAAGTTGACTTCTCAACAGGTCACCTCACCTCAATCCTAGGTTATCTAGGGGGACTTGCCTAGGAACAGTCTCTGGGGGGTTTTCAAATCTGTGGAAGGTGAAAAGAACCCAAAGGCAGTGAACAGTCTGGACTAGGCATATGTGTTTGAGAGGCAACAGATGGGAGGGATTAAATTTATTGAATATGTAGTTAGATTAGGAAATTTGGTTTACTTCCTCTGCAGGAAAAGAAAGGAACAGAACTAGCTTCCATTTATTTAAATACATCATTGGGTGTTTACCAACCCCCTACCACTTACCCAATCTATTTGTATATCCAATCTTCCTGGAAACTTAGGATTCTTTCAACCTTATCTGCTACACATGCACCTGTGCTAGAAATCAATAAAAACCTCCTGAAAAGGCCAGAGAAACGCTGCATTTTCTTGGTTTACTCAGTCTGAGTTAATGTGCACCTTCTCCAGGCATTTTCAGATGGTTTTAAACTTGTGTATTTTCAGCATCATTTTTTGAGTAGAGGAGGAAGAGAAAGACTTTTAAGCAAATTAAGCACTGGTTATAATATCAGGCTGCCAGATATGTACATCACATGATTTCATGAAGATTACTTGAAGCTCCCTCTGACATAGACTAGTGCTAACCAATAGGACTACAATGTGTGTGGACAAATATATAAATTTAAATGTTCTAAGTATCCAAATTAAAATATATAAAGAATTTGATAAAATTAATTTCAAAGATATATCTTATTTACCCAAATATTATTATTCAACATATGATCAATATGAAAAGTTTTAGTGAAATATTTTCACTTTTTTTTCATTTGAACTAAATTGTTGAAATCTAGTGGCTGCACTTTCAAAACAAGTCAGGGTTCATACGCAAATCTCCCAACATATCAGAAGATGAGTCACACTAGTCCACACGGCTAGGAGTTCAAAAAAGATTGCTGGTCTGTCTCTAATTATCTTATGTTTTTCAATACTCATTTAGAGCATCTGGGGCTTAATTGCTATTTGTAAAAAGTTTGATTAAGGAGATGAATAAAATTTAGGGATACCTGCAGGTAAATCTTCCTGTGATTAGGTCTTCTTAACTAGTGTGAGATTTTTAATCTTGATGTTTGCACAGTATTTGCTCTTAATAAATAAGCTGACACTTGCTTTTTATTCCTTCATTTCCCAAAACAAGACAACCACAGCAGAATTTATTTTTTTATATGAGGAATTTGATGTGATTAAAAAAAAGATGAATACAGAACTGCCTATACTTTTAACCCTAAGTTGAGATGAATACCATTTGTGATCATCCACAACTTCTGAATCATTGCTTCTTAGACAAGAGGTCAGCGTGGAGCCTTGGCTGTACTCAAGAACATAGACAGCAGCTGGTCAGGCTGTTCTGCAGGTAGCTGTGACTACTAAGCTACTAAGATCTGTTAATTAGAGATAGGAAGAATTGCAGTCAAAACCACAGTTTGGCTGTTTCATTAATCTTCTTGAGAACAATCAAAATTGACCTATCACACAGCAAGTGAGTAGCAAGGCAATGTCACATATGAAACACCTGAATGCAAATCAAAACACCTGCTGTGTGTTGTAGATTACATTGAAGAGTTATGATCTGTGTATAGGGATAGAAACATTAATAGGCTCAAAATTGCACTACTTTAAGAGAAAAGGAAAAAATAATACATAGTAGAACAAGTCCTCTTATATGAACACTGGAGTCAGTTGAATGGTGTAGCTCTAAGCTACATATATACATTGAAGGTCAAACAAGACCTTGTCTAGATGTCATTTCCAGACAAGGACATGTGGACAGACATGTGCAAAGCAGAGGAGTCAGAGTGATTGTTTCTCAAAAAATTAGTAGATGCCAAGAAGACAGCAAAACCAGGTGACCCAGAATCCAGAACACAAAGCAACAATTAACCAACTAACCAAACACGGAGTTACATAAGGACTGGTGTGACTATTAAGGCAAGAATATTTCATTTAACATTCCAAGGAAATTATCAAGTCACTAAAATTGAATGTGAGAGCAAAGCCAATTACCAAATAGATACGGAGCACTACTGCGACAAAAGAGTCTTTAATAAAAAGGTTAATCCTTGTAGATATGGGAAGTGTGGCCAACGTAAAGTGATGTCTTGAGGGAATGTAAAGCTGAAGTGGCAGGAGGGGGACCAAGAGGGGCAGATACCGACACTTGGAGATGCCCAGAGTATTGTTGCAGTTGTCCTGTCACCTGCAATGGTTTTTCAGTACCTTACAACTTGGCAGAGGTTTCATATTTCACTGGATCATGAAAATCCTTGGGCAGGGTGAGGTAGAGGATGATACCCTGGACTGCACTTTTTCACCTTTCACTCATAATACTCTAGGTTCTCACATATTTATGACACCATGCCTTGTGGTGTTTTGGTGCAGAAGGTGAACCTTGGCAGGACTCTCTGGTCCATAGTCTTCTTCTGCTGCTTGATGGTTTTTGATGGCTACAAAGACAATCAAGTGTCAGAGGAATCAGACCTGTCCCATATACAGCAAAAACCTATAAAAGATATATGGTTTAAAGATCAATCATCATTTCATCATACATCCTTAGTTTGTGTTGCACAAAAGTAAACAATATAGCTTCTTTGTCAAAATTGGCACTTTAATTTTATTTGTTTTAGACAGGTCCCATTCTGTCACCCAGGCTAGAATGCCATAATATCAGTTTAGCTCACAGCAACCTCAGATTCCTGGGCTTACGTAATCCTCTTGCTCAGCCTCCTGAATAGCTGGAACTATAGGCATGCACCACTATGCCTGGTTAATTTTTCTATTTTCAATAAAGATGGGTCTTGCTTTTCTCAGGCTGGTCTCTAACTCTTGACCTCAAGTGACCCTCCTGCTTCAGCCTCCCACAGTGCTAAGATTATAGGCATCAGCCACTACACCTGTCCAGAATTGGCACGTTGTTAAAGAAACAATTTTGTCAAAGAAAGCCGAAAAAACTCTGCCCATCAAAGTGGAGTTTTATTTTATAAGCAAATGTACCATTACATAATGAAACTGTGTGAGACATTAATGGTCATCTCTTTTAAAGTGAAGGAATGGCTCAGATGGTTTAAGAAAATATACTAAAGACAGACAATTTAACAGGTGCTGCTCAAATGTTATTGTGCATCTGATTTACCTTCTTGAAACACACATGACTGGGCTCACCCTCAAAATCTGTGACTTAGTAGTCTGGAGTGGGGCCCAAAGGTATGTATTGCTAACAAGTCAGATGATGCTAATGGTGGGTGCTGGTCTGGGGACTTCACTTCAAGACTTACTGATCCAGTAAGCTGGCCAGTCAAGACTATAATCCTGGGTTTGTGTAAATGTACATATTTATGTATTCTAAGAAGAAGAATTAAGAGAGAGGGAGAGAGACACAGAGAGAGACAGAGAGAGAGAAAAAAAATCCCATTTTTCTGGACTTAAAAAACAAAGATTACATAATAGAACGCATTGTTTTACCAAGGGCATTCTGGGTGAGCTTATTTGACAAGATTCAAGACTTATATCTTGCCCCATTTGGGAAGGAATGCTAAGAAGAATGGCTGCATGCCTGTCCCTGTCCGTGTCACTCTAAAGGTGTGCTGTCTCTCCTCTCTGTAATGTAACACTTATCACACTCTTCTGCAATTTTAGGACTGCCATTAGAATAATGTGGATTACACTTTGACAAGCCCCTATCTAGATTTTACATTCGAATACGTCGCTAACAGGAAATGGAATCTGCTGTAAGAAATGATGGGGCTGGCCAGAGTCTTTTGAAAATAGATATCTGCCTTCACCAGACACAAAGAGAGATAACCCTGAATGTAGATTATGTCTGCAATACATACAAATTCTTGATTCTATCAGGTTCATTAGAGACAGTAAATCCAGAGAGATTTGGAGCTGAATGGATTATGACAATTACTTTAAACTGAATTCCATGGCACCTGTGAATATTTATCCTTTGTGCTGTTAAGGCTCCAGGCAAAGCAATCTGGAAACTGTTCTCCTGATTGTTGCTTGGAAATATGTAGTCAAAGTTCCCAAACACAGTCTAGGTGGCTTTATTATTATCATCATTAAAAATGTATGTCCTATTTTCATGTGGCAAGATGACAGGTGATAAACAAAACAAGATACATCCATAATCCATGCCCTTGAGGATCTTTCATGCTAGGACAAAGACAAGGCCTGACTTGCAGACAGTAGCCTAATAAAGCAGGTTACACTATGACACTTCTGCACAAGGTTTAAGTAAAGAATATCTGTTTTTATGAAGCAATGGGGTGGAGGGATAAATTTCTCAACTGGGCAGAATTTATAGATATTTGATTGGTGCCAAATCCACAGGAACTGTCTACCCTTCTGTTGGGTCTTCAAATTAGTCTGCCTAGGTTTCTTGTCCTGGGGTGAAGGAGTAAAGAAAAGGAAGGAAATTTCAGCAAAGTTGAACATATATGCACGTAATTTTCTTCCTACTCTTCATTAGTTATTATTCTAGATGTGGTCTCAAACTAGTTGGTCCAGGAAAGTGTTTAACATCTCCTAAGGTTTAAGCTAAAAGAAGGCCTGACCCGAAGAAAATAAATTATATTAGAGCTCTGTGGGGCTTGAATCAGAGAAGACCATGAATAATAATATCAGCTGGACTCCAAATCCCACTTGGTTGTCTCAGTGCCCATTCAGCTACCTGCTGCTTTCCTCATCAGATCCCTGCAACAGGAAGACTACAGTCCCAGATAATCTCACTTCAGTAGAGCAGATTTGGAAGTTGACCTTTATGCATTAGGCCTAGAGCCAAGGCGATGAGAGGACCTGCTGAGCATCAGCCATTTAGACATGGGCATCCGTCTGCAAATGGTCAATGCTCTACTGGAGTTCAATGTGAAAAATAATTTCTCCATTTGCCTTTTATGTGATCCAGAAAATGCAAAGGAATCAGCCTATAAAATGATTAGCTCCTCTCACCGTCCCTAGAGTATAACAAAGGAAATGGCCTAAAAAACTGGCAGAAATGTTTTGTGTCTTTTTAAAGCTTCCTCCACTCTTTTTGGAAGCTGAAATCAGCATACCTGACTTGGGTGGTGGTCGTGAGGGTCAAAGGAGAGTTTTTTGTTCTTTGCACTAAAGAAGATAGGCCTGCAGGCCTGGCACCTCGCTGGCAGAGTGCAGGTGGCTCCCCAGTGGGCAGAGGTCATGGCTTTGTCCTCTGCAGAGATGGGATGATTAGAATCATTAACAACAGTTGAATGACAAAAGCTATATGTTTATGCCCATGTTCAGGAAAATTTGGTATTTTGGGACAAATAGTCTGCCATTTTTCCTCGTTTGCCAACAAAGTAATAAATTTCCCTTTCCTTCTCAAAAAACTTGTTCATGTTTTTTTTTTTTTGCAGGCTTCAAAAATCCCATTGAACTTTTGGCAACAAGAGGGAAGATCTTTTACTAAAACAACACTCCATGTTATGATATGTATGCAATCATGTGTCCTACCCTGTCCAGTTTTCTTACAGCCAAAGCCCAGTTCTACCTTCATACATGAATTTGATATCATTTAGAACAAGAAATGTGATTTACCTCTTATCGCTCTCCACCCAAGCCTGTAGCTGGCAGACTTCCAGATGTCAGAAGAGACCACACACACCACCACCACCACTCCTGCCACTATTTTCACGGCTGTTTCTACTAGCTCTTCTTCCTTTTTTTCCCTTTACCCTCTTCCTCTTCCTCCTCTTTCTGTTCCTCTTTCGTTTCTTTCTTAAGTTTCTGTACTTATCAATTATTCTCAAGTATATTTTTTACATATTTATCTGACAACACAGATTTCTCTGGGTGTTTTGGTGGTGGAGCAATCCCACATCAGCATGTGTGTCGAGCAAGCTGCACAGCAGCTGAGGATTAATATTCATAGCTGAAGGAGCTCTGGAAATTTCTCCTCAACACATGACTCCTTGGTAAAAAGAGTATTTTGAATTAAAAGCCTTTAGAGATCAAAAGCCCCTTGGAATAGAATTTTCTTCTATCTGTATAAACCACATGGACCCATCAAATAGAACAATTGATTCCCTTCCCCTCTTTGTTATCTCAATGTATTGCAGGAAAGAAGATCCATATCTAGCCCAGATCATTTCAAATATCATATATGCCATTCAAATTAATTTACAAGCCAATCTGTTTCTCCCCAACCATTCATTCTCCAAGTGTCTATGAAACAGAATTACTTGTATTCATCATCTGCCCCTAAAAATGAAGATATATACATTTCTGAACCCCACTGGGATATTGGGTAATTACTTTCCCTGTATACACAGTAAAAAAACCCAAAAAACCCAAAAAAACAAAAAACCTCTTTCTCTTATTCATCGGCCTTCTATGGAAATGATCTTTAATAGAACTTTCAGGGAAAGAAGAAGTTTTCCCTCATGCCCATAGACTCTGTGCTGTCATGCTATCTTAGGTCATGGCATGTCTTTTCCTGGTTAGGGCTTCCTTCAATCATTGAATTCGAAATAATGATCTCTACCCAGGAATTTATGCTAACTTGAAGCAATTTCTTGGATAGAATACCTATCACATTTATGTTTTATTTATTTATTTATTTATTTTTGGAGACAGAATCTCACTCACTCGCCCTAGGGTTGAGTGCTGTAGCTTCATAGTTAACAGCAACCTCAAACTCTTGGGCTCAAATGATTCTCTTGCCTCAGCCTTTGGAGTTACTTGCCCTACCACCCACCAAATGCTGGCTATTTTTTAGAGGTGGAGTCTCGCTCTTGCCCAGGGTGGTCTCGAACTCCTGAGCTCAAGCAATCCACCTGCCTCAGCTTCCCAGAGTGCTAGGATTACAGTTGTCAGCCCCTGTGCCCAGCCCAATTTTTTTTTTTTAATCATATTCAGGGAGAAGAATTGTTTTTACAATATTTCTAAATATATTCAGAAAGAAAGCATAAACTTTTACAACTAAAGGAGACTTTTGAGTCATCAATTCTGGAAGGCCTCATTTTGCAAGTTCAAAGAGGGAAACATGTCACTGAAAAGTGATAATAGGTATTCAGATTCCCTGGCTGAGTTCTCTTTCCATTTTAGGGACCAGATGAGTCATGAGTAATCTATAGAAGATACATAGAGCAACTTACATTTCTAGGACAAAGATAACCAGAATCTCAGAAAGAAGCTCCATTTTTTAAATATATATATAGAATTTGTAATGGTTTGTCTTCTGAGCTAGCATATATACATTAGAAATAATCAGCTGTTTTCATATACATTTTGAAATACTCTCATCAAACTGGTTAACATAACCTTCATGTCATTTTCTTAGTTATTGAGTTAAAAAGTTCATATTCTGCTTTTAGAAAGATTCACTTGTATCCTTGTAAAATAAACCATAGAGGAGCACAATGTACCACATGATTACATTAATGTACCCAGTTATGCTATAAGAAATTAAAAAAAGAAAAGAAAAAAAAAAGAAATAGTCAGCTAAACCACTACAGTTAAAAATTTTCAGGTCTTATTATTAAGAATATTCAAGGTATGTATTATTGATTTGCTTTTAAGCCAGCACATATAACTGACATTAGAAATAATCAGCTAAAAATACTACAGTTAAAAATTTTCAGTTCTCATTATTAAGAATATGCAAGGTATTTATTATTGATCCAAGTATATTTCAAACCAATCAAGTCATTTTCTTACAGTGGTAGAAAATTCTCTTTGTTCTATTGCTGTCCTTTTTCTTGAAGAATTAGAGTTATTAAGTGCAACATCTGCACAGAACAGGTTGTTTGCTTTTCAAATAACGTTAGCAGAATGATATTTGATGAATTAGTAATATGTTTGACCTTGAGAAACTGATCAAAATATCTGATTCTTTGGTTCTTTCCTTTGATGCTTCAGTAACTTTTTAAAGCTGAATTTTACAAGCCCCTTAGCAAATTGGTTTTGCAATGGTGTTTTTCCTTGTATCTGATATATTATTTGAATGCTGAAAAATATGCCAGAAAAGAAAACAAAAATGAAGGTCTAAGTAATCAGTAGCCTCTGCAATCATTATAGATACCCAGTGGGTATTTCAGAGTTCTCTAATTGAAAACAAATTATGTAAATCCACTTATGCATGATGAAAATTTGCAACAATAATTCTAAAGAAACATGAACCAGACACATCAGCACAGTTGAAAGTTAACTTCTGAGACATTAAAAGATGTTTCTAGGTCTGTAACTTCTTGTTCTTTGTCCAGGAAATT
Source organism: Otolemur garnettii (assembly GCF_000181295.1). Taxonomy (NCBI): domain Eukaryota; kingdom Metazoa; phylum Chordata; class Mammalia; order Primates; family Galagidae; genus Otolemur; species Otolemur garnettii. Next base: position 7,777,018 of record NW_003852475.1, on the reverse strand, counting down.
TATTTTCTAGACAATTAGCTCTACGGGGAACACCCAAGGCTGGAGGGAACAATTTTACAGAATCTTACTGTTATTGAGTCAGCAGTGCTAGCTATTAAATAACAGGTGGCAGGCTGTGATTTATATGCACAAGTTGCAGTGTGCAGTCATCCTATGGAGGCCTGGCCCTCAGGAAAGAAAGGCAAAGATGGTACATCAATTACTACAAAACTAAAGCATCATGCTTCTTTTCTTGGTCCAAATGTGCTTAACTATTAAGCTGTAAAAAATATAATCCACAAGCCAAGATTCAGCCCCCACCCTCAGCACGCTCACTATACATAAAAGCATTCTTCAATCCTATCATCAACTTCATGTGTTCATTATACGTCTCAAAAAGAAATGGATTTCCCATGCGGCCTTTTCCTATAAGAGTGCTCAGAACTAAATGATTTTGTGGCAGTGAGCCTCAAGAAACCTAGATAAGACAATCCAATTGAATAGACAAGTCCTAAAAGTTGATTCAAAAACTGAGCATTACTGTCTTGATATTTTTGCTTTCACTTGGTATTAGTAGAGTTTGCTATTAGTATTTTCTTTACTAGGAACACTGGATCTAGTCCATATTTTGTGTATTTTTTTAAAGCTCACCAATGCTTTGGGTATTATAAATATGTGCTGAATAGACTAAATGTTTAGCTGGTTTTATACTACCTCCAACTAGGGAGCATTTGGAATCACATAGGCAGGATTTTCTTCTTGAGGATAACACTGCGATTTGTGGAGAGAAGGTGAGAAACATAGCATCTTGAACATTTTAGCACAGTGAAATGTTTCTGAGTATAAATGCCTTGAGTGAAGTTGAGAATAATATGTGATGAACCACCCCTCTGAAGAAAGAAACAATTTACCTTTACTCTGTGCCATCTTGCTAAATGGGCCCTATGCTATCTTGATGGCAGAAGAATTCATTGTATTCTGAAGCTAGGCACCAAATGTCTGGGGGCAAAGTAAAATTAAACGAAACCAGTTAGTTAGCAAATCCCTAAGAGATCTCATTGGCCACCAGACATATTCCATGCAACAAATCAAGAAATAACCCATACGAAACTTAGAGATTTTTTTAAATGTAGATGGTCTGACAAGTTCACTCTCTCACCACTGTGTATTTATGTTGAGACTTAGGATATTGTATGTTTCCAGGAAGTTCTCCATTTTCTCTATGTTTTTGAGTATATAGGTGTAGAGATTTTCATAATATTCACAGATGATATTTTGTATTTCTATGGCATCAGGTGTAATATTTCCTTTGTTATTTCTCTTTGAGCTTATTTGACTATTTGGATTGCATTTTTTCCCTTGTTCTTTAGTTCTGGTCTGATCTTAGTTACTGCATTGTTTTACTGGCTTTGAGTTCAATGATGTATCATTGAACTGGTAATTTATGATCTTTCTTTCTTTTTGATTTAGTGATTTAAGGCTATGAATTTTACACATATGACTTCTTTTGCTGAATCCTATAGATTTTGGTAGCTTGTGTCCCCTTTGTTGTTCAGATCATTTCTGTCTTAATTTTATTATTTGGTAGCTTGTATCCCCTTTGTTGTTCAATCATTTCTGTCTTAATTTTATTATTGACCCAATAATCATTCAGTGGGACATTATTTAATTTCTATAACACTATGTAGAATTGAGTATTTCTCTTGGAGTTGATTTCTAGTTTTATTCCACAATGGTCTGAGCAGATACATGGTATAATTTCTATTTTTTTTTTGAATTTGTTGAGACGTGTTTTGTGGCCTAAGATGTGATCAATTTTGGAGAATGTTTCATGTGCTAAAGAGAAGAATTTACATTAGTAGTTCTTGGATAAAATGTTTGTAAATGTTTGTTAGGCTCATTTTTCTACCTCCCTATTTAGTCATTTTCTGCTTGGAAGATCTGCCTACTTCTGTCAGTGGGATGTTGAAGTTCCCACTCATTATGATGCTCTGTTTGTCTCTTTTCTTAGATCCAGTAGGGTTAACTTTAAGAATCTGGGCACTCCTGTGTTAGGTGCATAAATATTTGAAGTTGTTATATTTTCTTGTTCAATTGCTACCTTTACTATTATATAATGACTATATTTGTCTTTCTTTATGATTCTTGATTTGAAGCCGTTTTTATCTGATATGAAATAACTACACCTACTTTCTTTTGGTTTTCATTTGCATGAAATACATTTTTTTACCATCTCTTTACCTTGAGTCTATGTGAGTCCTATTGTGTTAGATGTGTTTGCTGGAAACAGTATATACTTGGGTTTTATTTTTTCAATCATTTAGCCAGTCTGTATCTCTTGAGTTGGGCATTTAGATCATTCGTGTTCACTGATAAAATTGATACGTGAGATGTTAATCTGTTACATAGTACCTTCTTGTTTTGTTTTACTTCTTGAACAATTGTTTTATACGAGTACTGAGCTTTAGTTTTTTGGCTGTTTTACAATGATGAGTATCTATTGTGCTGATCCATATATACTGTGACTTTGAGTATGTCCCACACATAGATCAGGTCCTGACAAATTCCCTTAGTGTTTGCTATTGTGAAAAATACTTTATGTCACTTTCATATATGAACATTAGATTTTCAAGATACAGAATTCTAGGTTGTCTATTATTCTGTTTAAGGAAACTCGGTATGAAGTTTTCTTCTAGCTTACAGGTTTCAGCTGAGAAATCTGAAGTTAACTGGATAGATTTTCCTTTCTAAGTTACCTGATGTATTTGTCTCACAGATTATGAGAGTTTCTTCTTCCTGTTACTTTGGCAAATGTGATAACTATGTCTTAGTGCAGATGTCCTCAAACTACGGCCCAGGGCCCACATGTGGCCCACCTAGGACATTTATCTGGCCCACTGGGTGTTTTTGCCACTTCTGCCTGTCCTGCTTAGCAGCCGACTTGTCCTGGGGCCTACAGTCTGGCCCTCCAATGGTCTGAAGGATAGTGAACTGGCCCCCTGTTTAAAAAGTTTGAGGACCCCTGTTTAGTGTGAGCAATCTTTGTGATGAATCTCACAGGTGTAAATTAAGCTTCTTATACCTGAATTTCTAAATTTCTATCAAGACCAGGGACGTTTTCCTCAATTTTCCTTCAAATATGTTTTGCATCCCTCATTTATTTTTTTCTTCACCCTCACTGATGCCTATGATTCTTATTTTTAGCCATTTTGCATAATTCCTTTTTTCTGGTAGGTTTCATTCTTTCCTCTTAACCCTCTGTTATATTTGACTGATTGAGTTAATATGAAAAAAATTGTCTTCAAGCTCTGAGATTCTTTCCAGCCCTTGGTCTACCTTATTATTAAAAATTTCTGCAGTGTTTTTTGTTTCCTTAAATTAATTTTTCATTTTCAGAATTTCTATTTGTTTTTAATATGTTGATGTCTTTAGTAAAGTTTTTATTTATTTCCTGAATTGTTTTTCTAGATTCTTTAAGTTTCTTTTCCATTTTCTCTGGGATTTCACTGAACTTTCTTTCAATCCATATTTGGAATTCTTTATCTGTCATTTCAATATTTTCATTTTTGTTGATATCATTGCTAGATATCTGGTGTTCCTTTTTTATGGATGTACTTTTGCTCTGACTTTCATATTTCTATAGTTCTTTTACTGATACTGTGTTTCCCCAAAAATAAAACACTGTCTTATATTTATTTTTTCTCAAGAAGACACACTAGGGCTTATTTTCAGGGGATGTCTTATTTTTATTAAGTATATTACAAGAATCTACATTTATTCAAATAAGGTTAAGTCATCTTCTTCTGGAACCTGATAGTGGGAGCTGATCTTGTTGGTGGGGCTGGCACTAGTGATGTGTGAACTCCTTTCCCCTAGCCATTTGCGTGCGCAATAGTATGCCTGCGACCGCAGTTAGCACACACGCACCCACGCAAGTGCAAACAGCTCAGAGAAAGGAGCTGTGGCAGATAAAAGGTATTCTAGTCTTCCTTACCATTCTGCCCCAAAATGCATCTGCATAGTCACACCCATTACTTGGTCTTATTATTAGGGTGGGGCTAATATTTAACAAATGCATAGAAATCATGCTGGGGCTTATTTTCAGGGAAACACAGTATCTTCCATCTGGAGTAGATGTTCAGATGTTCTTTTTATTTTTGGATTTTATTTGTTTAGGTAGGGATTTTTTTCTTCCCCCCTCACTTGTAAAGAAGTGTCTGTAGCATACTTTGAATAAGAAACTTTGGTTTGAGTTCTGGGTGCTTTAATGGAGGTCTAAGTTCTAGAAGGATACCTTAGTTATAGATATTCCTAGTGTGCTGGTTTTCTCAGTTGCTAGCTGTTATAGGCTGTAGCAGTGGTGAACTATGTGTCTAGGAAGATTCCTTGTATCTCTCTCATGAAGGAGGATACAGGTCTTTAAGACTTTTTCTCTTTCCCCAGACCTGTGTCTTCTTAACAGTGTGGATAGTATGGAATGTCTAGTTTAATTTTCAAGACATTAGGCGGTACTTATAGGTAAGAGTCAACAATGCTTTTTATAAGTATGTCAGTAAATGTGGTAAAGAGCTGTGCAAATTTATCTCCCTGTCCATAGATGGTGCTTACCAGAAGAAACAAGCTGCAATGTTGTTTTGGGGAACTGTGGCCACCTCAACAAAAGCACTCAAATTACCTTAAGTGGTGAGTGGGGCCTGAGAAGTTCTAGGTGAGTCCTTATTCTCCACCAACAGACAAGCAGGTCGGGGAATGAGGCTTGGCAAAACTAAGTTGAGTGTGAGGCTAGAAGCCTCTAAAAAGTAGTTAAAGTACTATTTGGCAGGGTTCAATGGTCTGCTTCCAGGCTTCTGTGGAGAGCTACTAGAAAGAGGCTGAGGTGTTTCCACTCAACCAGAAAGTCTGGTTGTCGGTGTGTGGACATCTGAGATTCAATCTGGCTATTGTGAGCAGTCTCCCTCCTCTGCTCTGCAATCTCCTGCAAGGCAGGGCTTGAACTAGCTCAACTCCCCACCATGGCACAGTGGGCTGGAAGCTTCCTTGGCCAGGATCTCATCCTAGACTGAGAGCATGGTTTTTCTCTCTGAGGAGGGGTACTCTGTGATTGCATGTGTCTGGGACTTATGTTGTGCTCTCTTTTCAATTCCACCTATGCCCTTGCTTCCTGAATTTAGTTCACAAGTTTCTCTTTTGTGCTCCTGAACTGCATGATTGAATTCTGATCTTGGGTGCTTAAAGTTCAGTCCCTGACTGTGCCAAGGAGAAGTGTGCTGATTGTGAATTGCCTGGGGGATACTCAAGCAGGTTTGATGTTCCTCCTCTTTAAGGAGTGCCCTCCTCTGATGGAGCATCCAGGAAAGCAGCACTGGGGAGGGCCAGTGAGCAGGGAGATCATAATCTGAGCACCTGTTGGTCCTCTGCAGGTTTTTAGGAAGAAAGACGTGAGCCGTACTCTGTAGAAGCCACACTGGTGAATGCACCAACAAAGGGGAAGCCACAAGTACTGAGTGCCCCAGCTCAACTGTCTCTCTTGTCAGCCATGAGTGGTGGAGAGGAATGAGAGGAAAAGAGTCTGGATGGAAGAAAGCTCACTCTATTATTGTCTCTGACCCTCTCTCCAGAAGGCAATCTGCCCCAGATGTTCATGTTCTGGGGTCACACAGATCCCCTGGGACCCACTAGCCCCCTGTGGATTCCACAGTCTAGGCTGAAATTTGGGCATGTTTGTATGGGAAGAGGCAAGACAAAAACTCAAGGGCTAAACCCCCTCCCCCCCGGAAGGACAAAGGTTCATGGTGAATAAATAAACAATATTCCTCTTGTCTTTTGGGTTCAGGTCTTTGTAAAGACAGGAAGAATGTCAGGAGGTGTTGTAATATAGTGCTTTGTTCTTAAGGAGCTCCCAGTTCACTGGTGGCTGCAGTTTTGGTGGGGGGTCATTACTGTAGAAAGGCTCTCCAGTCACTCAGAGCCTGCTGACTGCCAGAGACAGGAGGGAAGGAGTAATGTTGCAAGAAGGTGAGGCCCAGTGGAGAGAAAGAACACTCAGACCCCATGTTTTAAAGAAGTAGGTCTTTATTCCAGCCCATGGAGCGATGGTACAGAAGAGTTCAAAATGGCCACACTCCCCAACTGGCTCAGTCTTCTCCTTTTTATCCCCATTCAAAAGCTCCAGCCTACTGGTACCTTTCTCACTGGTCAGTTTGAATCAAGCTGGAGAAGCAGTCTCAGGCTTTTACAAAAGCAGAAGCAAGAGTTAGTTTCCAGGTCCCAGGAAGTTAAGTTTCTACAAACTCCTAAGAACTAAGTCACCATGGGGAGAACTTTGCAGGTGTATCCTTGGGGTCTCCTTGAGAAGACCTCTGTTCTTGTAGACCTTACTTTTTCCAAGTATCCTCTCTCAGTAACAAAGTGTTCCATGAATCCTTTTTATTGGACTTTGACCCTCCTGGAGGTTGATCTTTGCTGATATCCTGTTTCTTCTTGTCTGTCTCTGCAGCTTCTTCCAGTGGAATCTCTGGTTCTGAAACTTTTTCTCCGAAATTATACCTGATCTATGATTGATTGTTTGCTTGTTTGTTTGTCATTCAATTTTTTTTTTCTTTCTGAGACTATCAGGTAGCTGATGTCTTTGGTGAGTCATCTTGTCTCCAAGTTATAATTACTTTCTATGATCACATAGTGATTCTTCCTGATGCCTTTCTACTCTCACCTCCAAATTCAACGAGTGTTGGGTAAACTTTCAATTTTTTCACATTATCTACATGCAGTGCATATCCCAAGCTCAATGCCATACTCCCTGTTATCCAAGTTGTCTCTTCTCAGCCATTTCTTTTCTATGCTAAATATAGCTTGTCTGAAGAAAAAGAAATTAATTGTTGCAACTCCCATATGGAAGCTGCAAAGATTGTTAGAAACTGTTCTCTACTGCTGCAGGCTACAAGTGCTTCACTAGGTCTTACATGTTTGTTTGACAATTTCACAGCAGGAATCACTCTGGGGAGAGGAGGAAAGTGAAATAACAAGGAGATTGGATGTCAGACTCTTTTTTATATAAGAACTCCTAATAAGAATATTTATTGCCTAATGTTGAAGACAAAAAATATATGTCTAATCCACACCTTTAACAGCCTTGGAATATAGCCCTCTCTTCCAGTTTATGTATATTGTCAATTTATTTTATAGAAAGTAGCTTTCTTATCATCCTGAGCCTTTAAACTATCTTCCTCCTTTCTGGGTTTGCTTCTTGCCCATTGCTTTCTGCTGACAAGAATTAACTTGCTTAAGCACCTGTGACAAGGCAATTATTGAGATGTTAATATTTGCATTATTCTCTTTGATGCTGAAGATAAAAATTCATTTGAGGTAGATTTTATGCTCTGCCCCACAAACATTTTGATATAGGACAGGTGGTGCCACAGCCAACACAGCTGAGCTGGACTGAAGGACCCACCACCTCTGCCTTAGTAGTGTTGGTGCAGCAGCAGCAGCCAGCAGAGGAACCAGCAGGCTGGAGCGTAGGCAAGAGGGGGAGCCTCCCTCTCCCACTGGAGGCTCCAGTAGCCTAAGGGACCGGACAACTACTGGGGAGACACTGGCACCTTGGTGTTTCCTTCCCCTTTACACTTATGACTAAATATGGAACCCCCATTTCCTATGCCTAGGTCAATTTCATATAAGTTTCCTAAACCTCAGTTCCGTGAATGGACTGTGTCCATTCATTAGTACCTTCATTCACCATGCCCCAGCAGAAGGAACTATATCCATTCATTAGTACATTCATTCATTCACCTTGCCCCAGCAGAAGGGACTATGTCCATTCATTTCCTGGCCTCATATAGAAGGAACCCATGCACCTATACATATCGCTAAACAGAGAGAGACGGAGAGAGCTTTTCTCTCCCAACTACGGTTTTCTCTCCCTTCCAGGAACTTTAGTGTTTTTGTATTCTTTTCTGTAAATAAATTCTGTCTTGTCACTGATCTGTGGTCCGCAGATTTATTCTTCAAATCACCGAGACCAAGAACCTGAAAGCCCAGTATCAGATTTGGCAAGCCAGCCAGGAGACAAGATGAAATTCCGGTGACAGATTTGGTGGCCCATACAGGGCATTGACAATCTGTGGTAAGCAATAGACCACTTACCTCTATCCTGCTCATTTCTATAATGATAATGTTAGAGACTAATAATTTGAATGCCCACCAGTCTGTAAATATGCATAGTGTGACTGCTGACCTCCAGGTCACAGGCAAGAGGCTGCTGGGGAGCAAACTTTCTAATTTCCCTTGGCTTCAGAAAGGAGGCAAGGGGACTGTTGGAAGAATTTTGAAACTATTCTCTGTTTATTCCTTTTCCCTGGTAGAAAGCTGAGTTAGGAGGTAGCACCCAGAGGCCCTGGGGTCCCAGCAATGGTTCTGACCCCAGGACTTGGGAGGGCCTTTGAAAACTGTGCTCTCCCAGCTTTTACTAACTTCTCTTCTCTTTGATGGTCCCAAATGTCTCCTAGTTATCTCTATAGACCTCTGCTGCCTCTCTCTCTCCTTGTAGCTTACATGCTTTATTTGAATGTTGGTAAAGGATTGCTTTATGTATTTAGTTGGGTTTGTTACTGGTTAATTCCGGTATTTTTCAGATGTTTTAAGTGTTTCAAATGTTTTAGGTTTGTTGTAAGGTCCTTTTTATTGCCTTGCATTGCAGAATTAAATTAGATTAGCTTTTTATGTGTCTGAGGAAAAAACTGACTTTGTTAAAGGGCAAGATGACTCCCCTCCACAGTTTGTCTGGGCAACCAAAAGCCTAAGAAGGGAAACCCAAGATGACTCCCCAAGATGGGAATGGCCCTGAAGTTTGCCTACCACTCATGACCCTGGGTACTTGATTTCTTCTGGTGTGGGGAAATTTAAAAAAATTCTAGGTTTCTCTAGGACTTCGGCTAAGTGCAACTAATTGTGATACAAAAAGTTTCAAAGTGAATCTCAACCCTGATTAGTAACTAAATTTAGTTATTGTTGCCTTGCTAACCTTTGGAAAGGAAAGGGAAATTAGAAAACATAGCATTTAACACCAAGACCTGCTCAGGCCAGAAAGCCTACTTTTCCTTTTTGTTATGGGGATTCTAGAAAAAGCTTGCACAGATTCCATAGAGTTAAATGTGCAAACATTGCACAGCCGTTTTCTCCAAGATAGGGCTTATCCCACTTTGATTGATACACTAAGGCTAGTAGGGGTAAGGGGCAGAAAGGGGCAGAATATATATACATCAGGTGGGATCAAGGCTCCCTGGACCTGATTTCTTGGAGCTGTGCTGCTGGCACGATATAAGCACAGGAGAACCAGTGGGAACTAAGCACTACACTGGTAAGAGTGGCTAATTCCAGACAAGTGCGGGAGCTGAGAAGGCCACTCTCCTCAGGGTTTCTTCCCCAAACATTGGAGGGACACTTCCTTTTGTTTGGTTGGAAGGCTTCTTGGGTTGGTCAAAGGTGGTCTGAGGTGCCCTATCTGCAAGTGTTCTTTTCCCTCAGGGAAAGCCCACAACTGTGTAAGACCTGTCAGATAGATTCTGCTCTCTTGGCTATAGTAACTTCCCCAAATGGTCGGGGATTCTCGAGGGAGACACCGTCACCACCTAGTTCAAACCACCATCTACTTCTCCCACACCCTTCTCCATGTGTTCAGAGAACCCCAGGAGGGAGGCTGTCCTAAGAGTTTTTTCTGGTCCTACTGGGGCCCACAAAAGGCAACCATACCCTTCTTTGTGTTCCTTGGTTGAAACTGCAAGGGGTGAAAGGGGACGTGCGTAAGTATACACTCCGTTTTCTCTAGCAGATTTAAAGCAAATTAAAGTTGATTTAAGAAAATTTTCTGATGACCCTGATAAGTACATAGATGTTCTCCAGGGATTAGGACAAAGCTTTGACCTCTCTTGGAGGGACATAATGTTATTAGTAGACCAGACGTTAATGTTTAATGAAAAGAATGAAGTCCTAGAAGAAGCAAGGAAGCGGAGTGATTTATGGTTCATGTCCAATACTGATGGCAGTATGTCTCCTGGGGAAAGGGACAGATACCCCATGGGAAGACAGGCAGTTCCTTTTCAGGATCCTGAATGGGACCCTGAAAGGGAAGGTGACTAGTGGCATAAACATTTTCTAACACGTATCCTGGAAAGTTTGCGTAGATCCAAGAAAAAGCCTGTGAATTATTCTAAGGTGTCTACTATTTGCCAGGAGCAAAATGAGTCCCTCAGCCTTTTTTGAAAGGCTTAGGGAGGCAATGAGCAAACACACCCAATTGACACCTGACTCCATAGAGGGCCAAATTATTTTAAAAGACAAATTCATCACTCAAGTGGCTCCAGACATTCAAAGAAAACTCCAGAAATTGGCTCTAGGCCCAGATCATAACCTGGAGAATCTTCTTAAAATGGCCACTATGGTCTTTTATAACTGAGATCAGGAGAAAGAGGAGGAAAAAGAGAGAAGGGGTCGAAAGAGAATGACAGCTCTAGTAATGGCCCTCCGACAAATGGGCACCTTTCAGGGGCAGAGGGAAGCTGGAGGAGCTAAGAACAAATGCTTCCAATGTGGCCAGACTGGCCACTTCAGAAGAGACCGCCCCCAGCAGCACCACCGGCTGGGCAAGCCACCTGGCCCCTGTCCAGGATGCAAGGGTGACCACTGGAGGGTGGCCTGTCCTCAGAGGTGAAGGCCTCCAGGGACAGTGATCCCATCAGCACCCAAACTGGACTGAGGGTGCCCGGGGCAGATTCTCATGGCTCCAGTTGTGTCATCACCCCTCGGGAGCCCCGGGTTTGCCTTATAATGGAGGGCCGGGAGATAGAATTTCTCCTGGACACTGGAGCAACCTTTTCCATACTTTTCTCTAACCCTGGTCTTTTATCCCCCAAATCTGTACCTATACAGGGGTGTCTGGAAAGCTGGTTACCAGATTTTTCTCTCGGCCTTTAAACTGCAATTGGGATGACTGGCTGTTCTCTCATGCCTTCCTAATCATGCCTGAAAGTCATGCTCCCCTTTTGGGGAGGGACATGCTCCTCCCCTTTTGGGCAGGAACAACCATTTATATGAATATAGGACAGGAACCTATATTATGTCTTCCTTTATTAGAGACAGAAATTAGCCCAGAAGTGTGGTCTATTGAGGGACAGGTGGGAAGAGCAAGATATGCTCAACCAGTCCAAATTACATTAAAGAATCCCACCATTTATCCCAATCAAAAACAATATCCTCTAAAAACAGACATTAAGAATGGATTAATACCCATAATACAGAATCTCAAGCAACAGAACTTATTAATACCTTGCAATAGTCCATGTAATACTCCTGTTTTGGAGTATCAAAACTAAAAGGAACCTGGAGGCTAGTCCAAGATTATAAACAAAGCAGTCATTCCTCTTCGCCCTGTAGTTCCCAATCCGTATACCTTATTGTCTCATATCCCTGAAACAGTTGCCTGTTTTACAGTCTTAGACCTAAAAGATGCCTTCTTTTGCATTCCACTTCATGAACATTTCCAACACCTTTTTGCTTTTGAGGACCCCTCTGACTCTAACACCCAGCTCACTTGGACTGTGTTACCCCAGGGATTAGGGACAGTCTTCACTTGTTCAGACAAGCCTTAGCCAAAGACTTGAGTCATTTTTCATATCCTACAGCGACTCTTATTCAGTATGTAGATAATATTCTCTTGGGAGCATCAAATGCAGAAGAATGCCACAAAGCTACACAAGCTCTCTTAAACTGTCTAGCTGATTGTGGGTACAAAGTTTCCAAGGCTAAAGTACAATTATGTGTCCTGGAAGTTCACTATTTGAGTCTCCAGCTTTTGCTGGAGAAGAGAGCGTTGGACACAGACAGAAAAGAATCAATATTGGCTCACCCTAAACCTCGAACTCTCAGACAACTTCAAGGCTTCTTAGGAATTATAGGCTTTTGCAGACTTTGGATCCCTGAATATAGTGAAATAGCTAAACTACTCTATTCCTTAATTAAAAATGCTCAGAAAGAGGGCCTAGTCAGTCTAGAATGAGAACTGGAAGCAGATAAGGCATTCCAACAGTTAAAAACTGCTCTTTTGCAGGCCCCTGCTTTGAGTCTTCCCACTGGACAGCGGTTTAATCTGTATATTACAGAGCAAACTGGAATTGCTCTGGGAGTTTTGGCCCAATACCACAGTCCAGTTCTACAACCTGTTGCATATCTTAGTAAAGAAATTGACACTGTGGCCAAGGGATGGCCATGCTGTCTATGAGTCATCACAGCTATGGCCCTCTTGACCCCAGAAGCAACCAAACTAACTTTAGGAAAAGATCTAACTATTTACACTTCTCATGATCTTACTGGCCTTTTGAATTCCAAGAGCAATCTTTGGCTGTCAGATAACCACCTTCCAAAATATCAAGCCTTATTACTAGAGGGACCAGTGCTGCAATTACGCACCTGTTCTACTTTGAATCCTGCCATTTTCCTTCCTGAATCCCATGAGGAGATAGGGCATAATTGCCAACAGATTATAGCACAGAACTATGCAGCTAGAGAAGACCTACAAGAAACTCCCCTATCTTCCATTGTTCTCCTTGGAATAAAGACTCTACCTCAAAAGCTTCATTGTAGCCCATTTGAATTATTATATGGAAGACCCTATTTAACTAATGATTTATTACTAGATCTGGAGACTACCAAATTAGTAAAACATATCACTTCTTTAGCTAAATTTCAACAAATCCTTAAAAACCTCCCAACTACATTTTCACATTAATACTAAAGGAGCTTTTCTCTCCTGGGGATCTAGTTATGATCAAAACTCTTCCCACCAATTCACCTTCCCTAACCCCAACTTGAGAAGGTCCCTTTTCTGTTATCTTGTCTTCTTCTACAGCTGTTAAAGTTATAGGAGTGGATTTCTGGACACATCATTCAGGAACCCTCTACCTTCTACGGAAGCAGACTACGAAGTGAGCCAACCACAGTCCACCTACACTTGTGAGCCTAAGGAATGGTTGAAGTTATTATTTAGAAAACAGCAAGAAAAGTGTTAATATAGTTTTCTTTTAACATCACTGACTTTGTTCCTCTAACCTGACACTGTAATTAATCCCCCTCCTCTCACTGTTCTACCCTTGCCTTTAAATGTCCTAATCAGATTTGTATCTTCCAGAAATGTCATCAAGCCACACACAGTAAAGATGGTTCCTGTCCAACACCTGATTCTATCATGGATGTCTGGATCACACTCCCTCCAGAGAAACCTTAACTGCCTGATTCAACAGGAAGTAGTTAGATCGAGTCTTCACCCTTTTTCCCTAACAGCAATTAGAGTTTCTATTCAGAGAGGGAGGAATGATACAGGACAAGTGATGACCCAGCCAGCACAGCTGAGCTGGGCTGAAGGACCTACCACCTCCACCTTAGCGATGTTGGTGCAGTGGCAGCTGGCAGAGGAACCAGCAGGCTGGAGCGTAGGCAAGGAGGGGGGGAGCCTCCCTCTCCCACCAGAGGTTCCAGTAGCCAAAGGGACCGGACAATTACTGGGGAGACACTGGCACCTTGGTGTTTCCTTCCCCTTTGCACTTATGACTAAATATGGAACCCCCATTTCCTATGCCTAGGTTACTTTCATGTAAGTTTCCTAGGCCTCAGTTCCATGAATGGACTGTGTCCATTCATTCACCATGCCCCAGCAGAAGGAACTATGTCCATTCATTAGTACATTCATTCACCTTGCCCCAGGGGAAGGTACTGTATCCATTCATTTCTTGACCTCATATAGAAGGAATCCATGCACCTATATATACTGCTAAATGGAGAAAGACGGAGAGAGCTTTTCTTTCCTGACTAGGTTTTTCTCTCCCTCCCAGGAACTTTAGTGTTTTTGTATTCTTTTCTGTAAACAAATTCTGTCTTTCCACTGATCTGTGGTCTGCAGATTTATTCTTCAAATCACTGAGACCAAGAACCTGAAAGTTGGGTATCAGATTTGGTGAGCCAGCCAGGAGACAAGATGAAATTCCAGTAACAGATTTGCTCATATATGGGCAATGATTTTTGTGAATCAGTACCTTAAGAAGAAATGTGGAGCAATCCAGAGCACAATCTTCCATATCCAAGTTTTTGTGAAAGTGAAGCTACTTGAGGATGGATAACACTAAAGGTGAGGAAAGCAGTACTGCTCTGTAATGGAGGAGATGTAGTTGTGATGGCAGAGAGGTTGGAGTTGACCATTTTCTATAGTGAAGTGGAGCTATTCCCCACCTCCAGGTAGTGTAACTGGCTTCATGAACAAATTTCGATGACCCCTACCTATTTTTCAATCCTCTCCGTTAAGTAACTACTTGACCTTTTGAGTTGTTTTCCCAGAAATGGTGGATTTTCTGCAAGACAAAACAACTGAGTTTTTGAAGGCCCCCGAGTAGACTTCCTAATAACCACTCCACAATCTGTCCCCAAAACTTGCAACTCCTTGCTGGTTACACCACAACCTGATAAAGTGCCTGTTCTCTCTCCTTTAAAGCCCATGGTTAGTCAGAGGCATAGATTTGAGGCAACTCCTCCCATTCTTCCAACAAGATGATTTTGTATTAAAAAATTCCTTTCTCCTTTCTTTCTTGGCAGTCCTTATTGTCCCAGTAATTGGATCTTTGTGCTGCAAGCAACTGCACTTAGGCCGAAACTCCCCTGTGGTTTTGACAGGAACAGTTCCACAAATAGCAAAAGCATCCATACATAACAGAACACAGATCTTCACCAAGGTGACAAAACAAGGAGGCCATGGTGCTGGGACCACAGAGACAGAGCATGGCATCACACTTGGAATGAAATGAATGTCGCTGCTTTTAAAAGACCACACAGGCTTGAATAAGAGCATGTCAGGAGTGACTACTGTTGGACTGAAGACTAGAAGCCTCCACTCCATGCCAAAATTAGTACATGAATTGAGGGAACAGTGAGGTACCCTCCCCCCCAAATATAAATATGACTGGCATAGTATTTATTGCTACCTCTTGTAGATAGATATTAAGCCTGATTTATCTGATTATTGAACATAATATTGAGTGAGGTATTTCTTATTTGAGTGATGTACTCTGAATCCAAAGCCACTACATAGGCTGAGAAATCTTCACAGTCTCAGATTATTTGTGATATTCAGAGATCTCTATAGCTGGGCCCAGTTTTAGCCATCAGAATGGATCTCCTCCTTTTAAATCCTCATTCTTTTCTCTCTTCTGATCATACCTGTATTTTAGCCCCAGGTTGCACTATTTACTCGTTCCTTGAACCCTAAAAATACTTCACCTTCATGCAACACTAGTGTGTAAAATAACCACTTTTTAAAATGCTGCCTGGAATTATTTATAGTTAATTTCATTAGGGTCAAAGTTCTAAATAAGATTAAAAACTCTTCTGAGGCAAGAATCAAGTCTTATATTTCTGTTATCCTTGTAGTATCTAATAAGGGGCTAAGCACAAAATAAATAGATATTTCTTAATGATTACATCATATGTAAATGCTTCTCATATGAAATAGTATCTGGGTCTAGCACTGCTCAGGGAAAGAGTTCATTGTACAGGAGAATTCACTGACATAAAAGTTATCATGGTAGAGAAATACAAAAGACAACTAAATGGTTATTTCATCCATGGAATAAGGTCTAATTGATTTGGTAGACATAAGAAGTGTATTGACTAAATTTACCCTATACCTTAGTTCTGTCAAGTACAAGTTGGCATTTCATGGGTGGTGAACATTGCTTTCTCTAGTCTGAGAGAAGAATTGAAACTTGACAAAAAAACAAAACAAAACAGATGTTCAAATTTCCTGACAATAAGACCAAAAGCATCAGGCCTTGAGCCTATATTTTCTCTCAGTGCTACCTTAGTAATTACTAAATTAAGTGAAGTAAAATCTTGGGTATATATTTAGAGGCCATGTAGAAAGGACAAGATCAAGGGTAACGGCAATAAATTGGCCATCTGTTTCATTTAGGTA
This sequence comes from Otolemur garnettii, assembly GCF_000181295.1. Taxonomy (NCBI): domain Eukaryota; kingdom Metazoa; phylum Chordata; class Mammalia; order Primates; family Galagidae; genus Otolemur; species Otolemur garnettii. The sequence goes on along the minus strand of NW_003852475.1, from coordinate 7,761,033 downwards.
AAGACAGTAAGTATAAAATTCTCCTTTACATTGCAAATGCTAACCCAGAGAGTTATCATTGTTCATAGATCTTATTTTTGTGCAGGATAATACTAAGGACATCTGTACGCTAGTAGAGGAGTAGACTACTAATATCTAGAAATGTTTGTAGTTTTAATAATCATCTTTTAAATATGTCCTGAAAAAAGGAAATACCAGTATTTCAAAAGACAGAAACATTTAAAAAAATGATACCATGTAATTTATCATGTCTTGCTACTGTAATTCAATCTTTATTAAAATGCAGAAAATAAAAATTAGTATTCCTTTTATATCTGGTTTTCCTATGCCCACTGTGTCATAGAAATTCTGTGAAAATGACTAACTCTCACAGGGCTCCCGTTTTCTGCTAACCTTTCTTGTTATGAAAGGCATAAGACAAGAACAGTCATTGATTGGGGAATTGAAGTTCTCCCATAAAAGATGAGTATGTCGACAGAAATACCATCAGTTCCCCAGCATGCAGGTCAAATATTCCTTAATCTCACTTCTGTCAAGGGAGTGTTTGACCACCCTCAGACAAGGACAGACAATATTCCCTGCATGGGTTATGAGACCTGTTGAAAATGTGAGGGAAAGGAACAGAGTGAACCAAAGAACAACACCACCTCCCTCAGACGTGCAGAATCATGTCCGGCTGTATCTTAAATGCCAAATGAACTATATTTGGTTTTACTGTCCGACATTTACCAGAAGGGAAAAGATACATAAGTAATGAAGCAAAAGGGCATTATAAGCTGGGTATCTATTTTCCCATTACATTAAGAAATGAGGCTAGCAAAATATGCTGTCCAAATTAAAAGTTAAAACTAGAGTAAGTGAAATCCTTCACATTTGTCACTGCCCCCTTAACAAATTCAAGAGTTCTCAGTGTATCTGTGTGGCTGATCTTCTTCTATGCCTTATCCTAACAACATTTACCTATTTGTTTTCATATTGAAGCTTCACATTACTTTAGGTTGGTATGTAAATATAGGCATCTGTGTCTGTCTCCTCTAATAATGTTATTTTCTTTAATAACAATAGTCCCTGTCACTGTCAACTGCCAGATGTTTGGTAGGCACAGTATTAGTACTATAAATACATTGTTTTTTATTGTTTAACAGACAGACCTGGGCTGGGTGCGAACCTGCCACCCCTGGTGCATGGGGGAGGTGCTCTAACCATTGAGCTATGTGTGCCCAGCCTATAAATGTATTATTTAATCTTTACCAAAAACCCTATACAATAAATATCTCAACATTCTCTTACCAAGGTAAATAAGTTCAGAAAGGTCAAGAGTTGGAGCTAGCTTCTTGAGCACAAAATCAAACTTTCTTCTCTTCCGTCTTTCCCTTCAGAGCCTAGCATTTTGTTCAGACTTCTCTGAGATCTGAGTAAATACATAGCCTGACTGAGTTTTCTTGCACACATGAATAAAACAAGAGGCTGATGCATAACTCATGTGTCCGTGAGTATTCAAGTAGCTAAACCATCAGGTTAGCCACTTCACTCAGAAGTGACTCAGATATAACACACACACACATTGGGACTGCATACACAACATACACATATACTGACTGTATATTTTGGCCTTAGGCATGCAGAGTTTGATACTTGCTTAAGCAGAATAGATTGAATGTTTTTTATTATTATTATTATTATTATTTTGGCAGTTACCTGTTCATAATGCCTAGTCGACCTACAATCCGAATTGTATCACATTCTGACCCAACATCAATGAATGCTATTTGGTAATGAAAAAAAATTTTTAATTTCCTGGCTTATTAAGTCAAAAAACACTGACTCTTTTCTGGAGATTAACTTGTCCTGCGATAGTTGGTGTGACAATGAAAACTGCTATTTACAGTTGAAAGGCACCTTTATAATCTAGCACAGCTCCAAGAACTTATACTTTCTCAATGCTGTTTCATATTTAAAAAAAAAAAAAAGAAATCTTCGACACCTGTATAAGGTACTTAAAATGCCATTACCACCTGTAATTACACAGAGAATCCAATTACCACAGCAAAGGAATCAATTTGGTACATATAATTTGTACATGTTGACCATGATGGCCATAAAAATTATAACAGGAGAAGTACACCTAGTGGGTAATTATGTGAATCTTATACAAAGCTCTGAAGAGCAATTAAGATATAAAAAGTAATGTGAAATAATAAGAATAAATGAGTTTCACCAGAGTAATGGTAAATTTTACCTTGAAGTTTCTTCAGCTTCAAAAAGTAGGAAAAAATGATCTTCAAATGAAAACCAACCTGTACAACATATTGGAATAATCACAAAAGAAATACTTGTATAATGACATGATAATGCAGATGTGTTATATGTTTGCACAATCACATGGTGCAGACTTGGCTAATGTTGCATAACAAAATGTGAAGATCCTCCACACATGCTGAGAAGTTTCTGGGAACAGAGGTGTTCTTCAGACCAACATGAATGTTGGAACCAGGAAAACAGACTCAAGCAAACCCCTTGTGACATTCATCATAGCCATTACATGAGTTGCTCTAAATTATCCTTTTTCTTACAGATGGAAGAGTGATAAATGCAGAGCTGTCTGCTAGTCTATTATACAGTCAGTAGCAGTGAAAGGAATAGAAAATGACAGGAATAAATGACATAATCTGATCAGTTAGTGGCACATAAAGTCTTCTGGGGCTCTGCTTTGTGTGGCAATCTGCAGTTTCTGGAGACCACCTTCGAAAGATTGACTGTTGCCACAGAAAAGTTCAATTGTGTGAAGGACAGAAAGCATTAGTTTTTAGATGCTAGTTAGGTTCCTTCTACATGGCTTGCCACAGAAGTAAATGGGCTCTATGTCAGAGTGCTCCTTGATGTAAATTCAGTGTCCTTGCCACATGGGGAAAAAATAGACAAGTTTTTTCACTGAATAATAGCTTTTTCATGATTAGAGTTTGTGACCATTAATTTCTTTCTAAAATAGCTTCAAATATCCACAAATCCATAGGAAATAGAAGCATGATAAATGCTCTTCATCAAGTTATTATATATGCATTGTAGAGAAGATGAATAATAGTATATTCAGTCTCATGAAGAGTTCCTGGTCTAGACACAGACAAATAATCTGATTTTTCAAAACTGAAGTAAGTGGCAAAGATTAAATAACACAAAGAATTACAACGTCTTATTTAAATGCCTTTGGTTTATTCTTATAAAGTCTACTTATTTATTTATATATTTTTAAACAACTTTATTGAGTTGGGGTATAATTGATACACAAGAACTTCATGCATTGATTATATAGACAGTCCTCTGGTTATGAACAAGTTAGGTTCTGGAGGTTTGTTCTTAAGTTGAACTTTTATGTAATTTGGAATAGGAACATTTACATACTGCCTGTGATAGCCTTTGTTCAAAAATGCAAGTCATAGGTCAGTCAGATGTTTCTAACTTGGGGACTTACTGTAATAGTTCCCATTTGTAAGTGCAAGTTGTATACAAGTCAGATGTTTGTAACTTGAGGACTGCCTGTATAGAGTTTAATTATTTGGAATTTATACATGTGCCTGTGAAAATGTCACCCCAGTCAAGATTCTAGATGCATTAACAACCTCTAAAACTTTCCAAGAAGCCTTAGTGTGGTTCTCCCTTTCTTTCTTTCACAGTGTCAAGCACTATGGAGACTTTCTTAGTTGATTTTATGTTGCTATAATGAAATACCTGAGGTTGAATAATTTTTTTTTTTTGAAGACAGAATTTTACTTTGTCACTCTGGGTAGAGTGTCATGGTGTCAAAGCTAACAGCAACCTCAAAGTCCTGGGTTCAAGGGATGTTCTTGCCTTAGCCTCCAGAGTAGCTGAAACTACAAGCAACTGCCACAATGCCCAGGTAGTTTGTTTATTTGTTTGTTTTTTTCTATTTTTAGTAGGGATAAGGTCTTTCTCTTATTTAGGCTGTCTGGATCTCCTGACTTGTGATCCCCCTGCCTTGGCCTCCTGGACTGTTTTAATTACAGGCATGAGCTACCTCATCAGACCAGGCCTGCAGTTTTGCATTCTTCCTGATAACCAATTATGATGGAGTAGCATGTCTACCATGAACAAAACCTCATCACAGGACAGTGCTGACACAAAATTTTCTGCAAATAAGGTAAGACCGTTATAGTATTATTTGATTAAGCACAACTGTTTTTGTTTTAGTCAGTATCTCTAGATGTCTCCCTTTATGTTTATAGATGACAGATGACAGCATGTCATGAATAGCCTAGAATTATAGCTTGGAATTAGGGAGCTCCATGATGTCTCAGTTCTGTGACTTTGCAGAAGCCAATTACTTCAATGCATACAGCAGATTTTCAATCAATTTTAGCACCATCCCCTTCCTCTCTGTAAGCATTTTACTGCAGACTATCTGAAAAAAATTAATAATTTATGGGGCATAGAACAAATATAAATTTAATTTTCAAGGCTTTAATTGGTATAAGCACACCAATGTTTCCAATTCAAAAATGACTAAAAATTTGTGAGTTATAATCTCATATTTTTGTTCAAGATATTCTTAAGTTGAGAAAAGATTGGTCATACAGTCAACATAAGCCAATAGCATATTTAAATTTCTCTCCCTGAAATCTCTTGAAAGTGCAAAAATTAATGTTGCATTTCTGAAGAGTAAGAGCTTTAAATTCCACAAAAAGATTAAAAGCAAATACCCGTAAAGTGCTTAGAATAGTGACTGGCACATGGAAAGCACTATAGAAGAATTTACTATTTCATCATCATTATTAGTATGTAACAATGCATATTATTTCATAAGCCTTAGAGAAATTACCTGTTATGTCCTGTTTACATTTAGGTTAAAATGTTCTAGAAATCGGTTCTGGTTCAGATGCCAGATTGTAAAAGCTACTGTTAAGAGACATGGTAAATTAGTCATATTCAAGTTAAACTAGCCTTGATATAAGCTCTGGGCTTCAAAAGGAAGGTTTCCTTAGGTGAAATAAAAGTAAATGTAGGTAGGGCAAAGGCCTCGTTGAGTTCTTTTAAAAGAATAGACAAGGGAAGCCAATCCAGGGGAAAAAAATTTCATTCACACTAATGTCTTTCTCTCCTTTGTACTCTCTCTACTGTTGATGTTTGGTTTTATTTTTTTGTTTTTTATCTGTTGAATGAAAGAAAAATCTTGAATTCTTGAATTTAGGCATTACAGAAATGCTGATTATTATGGGCTACATTATGTCCCGTTAAAATTTATATGTTCAAATCCTAAGCTTTAATACCTTGGAACATGAACATATGGAGATAGGACCTAGAAAGAGGTAATTAAGGTTAAAAGAGGTCAGAGGTAGACCCTAATTCAATATGACTGGCTTCCTAATAAGAAGAGGAGATTAAGGCTGAGACACACACAGAGAAATGGCTACTTGCAAACACCAGAAGGCAGGTATCACAAGCCCAGGAGAGAGACATTGGAAGAAACCAATTCTTCTGATGGTGAACTTCTGTCCTCCAAGACTGTGAGGAAATAAAATCATGTTGTTCAAGCCACTCAGTCCATGGTGCTTTGTTTTCATGGCCCGGGAAGACACTGGTCTTACACTGTTATGAATGAAGATATAAATTGTTTTTTATTAGGATAAAGTCTAAGAAAAAATTAGATATAGCTGTAAAATGGTTAAGAGACCTCAGAGCTATGTAGATCCAGAGAGAGAATATAATACAATATAATAGCTTGATGGTGCATACTTTGATATAGGCTCACACACATTGGCAAGAACATCAACTGACTGTCAAGAAAGACTGATAGGCACTGAACATGTAGCGTAGAAAAATCAAACCATTACCTTAGGGAGGTTAAGTAACTTGCCTAAATGTCACACAGACATAAAGTGGGAAAACCACCAATCAAATTTAGGTAGTTTAATTTTGGAGCCCACGATGCTGACATTGGGTTCAGAGTGAATCAGAGGTTGCTGAATAGGACAAAATGTATACTTAAGAAGAATATTCTAAGCTCTTAAAGAAAAAAAAGAGAGTTTTTCCCAAATTATAAGGATGCAGAATAATTCAGATAAATCAATTTCACACTGAGTTGTAACTCTAAGACACAGTGTTGATTATACATCTTTGCATTATTTCAATAAGGAACATAATATGGTTTGCACACATTTGGGAGAAAATCAACCTGCAGTTAAGGAGGACAGCATGAGAATTACACATGGAACAAGGAGAATCAAACCACTTCTCACAGTTGTAATGTCGTGAAGACAAGGACATGATGTAGGCAACTCCGTGAGGGAGATTCTGGTTGTGGTTCTGACCAAATAAAGCAAGGTACTGAGTGGAAACCTGGACAGTCACAAAGAGAAGCAAAGAAAGTGGAATTTCAGGGTTTCGTAGGAATGTAAACTGGAACACGTGTTTGAGAACTTTGAAACAATGCAGACCTGTGTCTAATTCTGTTGAGTATGATTAAGTCAATTCCCTTTTCTCTGAAGGCTGGGAAAGGATAGCCCTCCAAAGTCCCAATAATGGTAAGGCAAGCAATTTAAATAGCAGCATTCTAATCTGTGCAGTCCTGAGCCTTCCTACCTGGGAGCCAGATAACGAGCCCTGATTTTCTCAGACATGGTTTCCTCCACACAGCAAAATGAACTAGGGCTAGAGCAAGTGAAGCCACATGGAAACATATTGTTATGAATATAATTCCACTTTGATTATATGAGAATGATATGGAGACACTGACTAGACAGGAATCTGTACAAAAATGATGTGGAAAAATAGGGGAGAGGGAAAATAATATAGTTACAGGATTGTCATATTTCTTATGAAAAATAAAGGTATTTGTGTGTGACATATGTGCATAATTTATAATCTATATGAAGGTGTTGTTCATGTTTTTAATTCAAAAACACTTTTAAATGATCATATACACATAATTTTATTGTTCAATGAATATGTTTATTTTAGATTATTTTCTCAAAATTTTTAATTTTTTAAAATATTATTATCCTGTTGTGTTCTAAAATATCATTTTTCTTTATGAATCCTGTCTGTGATGAACAGGGAAATGTATATTTAAGAAGAAGTGTGTTCTTACATGGTGCTAAATCAAGAGTTCTTAACCTGTGGATCTCGACCACAATGAAAATACATTGTGCCATTAGAAAGGTTGAGAACCACTGTGCTAAATGGTTTTGAGCCCTAAGGAGAATTGCCTGTTCTTTTTTTCTTAGCCTTGATCATCATTCATAACCTTTCAACACACCATTTCTAATCACACACAGTCTTTTATCTCCTAATCTTCAACACACAGTAAACATTCATTTTCCACAATGGTTTGGTGATAAGCATATTATCCATGGTATTAAAAATGAGCTGGAATGACCACCTAAAGGAACACACAGAGAGAGGGAGAATGCAGAGCCAACCTTGCATTACCAAAGGCTAGCCTGGGTAAGAATTAGCAACCACATGTTACACTGAATTGTTTCACTTCCATTTGTTAACTTAAAATTAGGGAAGCTCCTTCCATTCCTTCCTATAGAATCTTCTTTCTTTCCAATTTGTCTTTCCAGTAAAAGTTCTAAGTACTGAATACATTTCAGTAAAGAAAACAGAAAAATCTATGTGATCTACACAAATGCCCTTCCTGCCCAACTGCCCTTCCTGCTTTTTGAGGCAGCATGAATGATTTCACATTCACTATCCTTCTGATCACAGTTTTACCTCCTCATTGAGGAGCACAGCGGTTTACCCAGTTATTATTCTGAGCAGGGTGAGAAGCACATGAAGTTGAAGATTGGGACTGTATAAGCCTTTTGGGCTTATAGACTGCATAAGAAATTTTGGACTTGACCTTAAGAACAAAGGAATAAACATTGAAGGATTATACTCAGGAGATCTGCAATATCAAACTAAACTTTCAAAAAGATCACTCCAGCCATGTGGCAAGTTGGGTGGTGTGCACATGTAGAGACAGGATCAGAGCCAACTGTGGAGTCTATAGGGATAGGGGGCAAGGATGTTGAAGAGCATCATGGTCTTTGTGTCAGAGGAGATACAGGAGAAATATCTCAGACAACCTGCTTGATAACTTAGAGATTTACTGAACATGGGACATCAGAGGGAAGAAATATAAAAAGACTCTCAGTCTCCTTAAAAAAATAAATAAATAAAACAAAACATCCGTGTAGGTTTTGATGCTATCTGGTGACTAGATAGAAAAGATTTTGACCCTTGTATGCCCCCTTTGATCAATTCTCTTTCAATTTCCTACTTTGAACATTTGTTCAGAAGGCTTTTGTACAGTGAGGAGAATATCATCTTGCTCTGTGTTTTTCTTCACCAGATATTCAAAGCAGAAGGAAATTTAACAAGTTATAAGCAGTGACACAGGAAGAGAGGATAAAGTTAGCTTGGTGCATCTCATACACATATAGGACACTAAGGTAAATGATAGTAACCCAATGCTATTTGTGACAGTACATGGACCCAAGATATATTCACTTGCAGTTTTGAATAAAAATGAGAATGCTTACAGTAGGATTAAATTTAACATATTCTAGATAATAGTTTGTAAATTCCCTCTCTCACAGTGATTCCTTAATGTGGTGGAGGTATTTTTAGGTACTCAATCATGATTTTTTTTCAGCCAGAAAGAGAAAAGATCAGCCTGATGATTTTTCAAACACAGAGCAGATAAACTTTTTTTTTTTAATAAGAATTAATCCATTGGATGTATATGAATACTCCATTATCTCAGTATATTATATAAGTTTAATTTCATTATCATGCTTTTTAATTCATCTTTTCAGCACCCTAGTGACAACTCGACATTATTCTCAGTTTTCAGTAAGTTTGGGTTACTATAAAATGTCCTAGTGGTTGCACTAAAGTTCTACCAGGTGACAGACCCTTGAGGCCCCGTATTACAGACTTAAGGAATCATATAATTTCTTTCAATCAAAACTAGGTTTTGTCTCATTTGCTTAAATCTCTTCTGTCTTTCCACAATGTATGGCAATTAGTAAAACTAAACCTAAAGGTTAGAAAAATCCTTAATGCATTTTAAAACTGTATTCTCAGTGATTCTCTTCTGAGTATATTTACTACCAAGAATTGAGGTGATAAGAGCAAGGTGATAAAAATATTGTGGACAGGATAACTTTTTGGCTTAAAATTGAAAATTGGGTGCATGACTTCTGAGTGTGCATGTGTGTGTGTTATGTTGCGTTGTGTTTTGGTTTGAAGAATGTTACAAGGATGGGCATGGGTAAGCTATTACTATACTGTTAAGAATTTAAAGGATCCAGCCACATCTGGATAGAAAGAGTGAATGGGATGAGAGTCTCACATACTTATCAATAAAGCCTTACCACTCATCTGATAAACAAACAGGTCCTTGGAACAGAAATCATCCTTGGTTTTGACAAAGAAATGAAATATGATGCAGTGCATATATATTTGCATCTTTAAAAAGAAGTAATTGCTGTGAGATTACTAAAAAATGTGATTACCGCTTTGTAGTGTCTCCTTTTCCTGAAGATCAGGAAGCAGAGTTAGAGGTTTGCAAATGCTACAACAATCTATTTCTTGTGCCTTATGAGCTGGGTTGTTATTAACTTCTTTAATTCATTTTACTTTCTTAATATTTTTAAAGGGTTTGTATTTAATGTCCACCCTTTCATAAAGCTGCCAAAGTGAACAAGTGTTTTTATTCCTTAATGGAATATATTATAAGCAGAATGGTCTTCCTAAGAGACAGATGTAATTGCAACAGCATTGTTCCAAAAGGGAAAAATCTCATATGAAAATAAAATGTAGGCATTCAGATATAAGTGCTGTTGGTATATCACCCTGGGTTGTAAGGATATCTGGCTCCCAGAGCAAAAGTTGGAATTTCTGAGGTTTGTTTTGTAAGACTAGGTTGCAGGGGATTTTATGTTCTGCCTGAATTTGGAGCCTATCATAAGTGCCCAGGGAACCTTTTCTCTGAGAAGGGGCCCTTGGCTGAGTCCAGGTTACCCAGTCAATTATTTTCTGGGAGTTGTGATCTAGGAACTCACTTGAGTTCGCTTGCAATTTGCTCAATTGCAGAGAAACCATAATACTTACTGATTTCACTGTCACCTCCCATGTTGCTCTTTACTGAAAGCTGGAGACTGAACTCTAAAACAATCAAAAAGTGGTGAATTTTTATATATCTCATTGATGTGTGAAACTGCCTATGATATAGTTTTTGTCATATAGTTTGTTGACATTGTTTATTTTGTAAAGAACAAAGTATAATTTCAGAAACAATGGCCAGGAAGAAAAAAAAAAATTCATTGCAAAACTGTCAGCATCTTCTTGACTGAATTTCTTTCACTAGGATACCTAAAAAGTGCCATTTATCCTTCTCACGTCCAGGACATGGCAAATGCTCCACTCTCTGCCCACTCACTTTTCATCTGCTTATCATTTAATGCTTATAAGCACTTCTCTTCATCTTCAAAAGTAGAAGGTAGTTGTTATTAGTTTCCTAGGGCTACCATAAAAACATACCAGAGACTTGGTGTCTTAAAACAACAGGGATCAATTCTTTCACAGTTCTGAAGGCCAGAAGTCCAAGATCAAGGTGTTAGCAGGACTGAACTCCCTACACAGACTTAGGGAAAAATCTGTTCCTTGCATCTTCCAGCTTCAAGTGATTGTTGGCATTTCTTGGCTGGTGGTTTGCCTCTCCCCCATCCGTTTTCACATTGTCTCCTCCTCTGTGTGTCTCTCCCCAAATTCCTCTCTTCTCACTTTTTAAGGATATATGTAACAGCAATTATGGCTCACCTGGAAAACCCAGGATATGTTCCTCCTCTTAAGGTTTTTCATTTAATTACTTCTTGTAATTAATATTCATTCAAGATAATATTCATTCTTTTGCCTTGTAAGGTAGCATTCACAGGTTTTGGGGATTAGAACATCAATGTATCTTTTTGGGGGCATGACTAATCCTACTACATTATTGATATATCAATTTTAGAGGCAAGGGAATTAAATCTTAGAAAGATGGGTTAACATACTCAAGATCATACAAGTAGTAAAATGGTGAACCCAGAATCTGAACCAGTGTCTGTTTAATGCCAATGTATGAAATCCTAGGCATAATTTAGCCTCCTCGCAGGTTGCTGTGGATGCCTTTTTTAGTGCTCTCTGTACCTCCCTATCTTGACTCTTCTCTCCCTGAAAACAGGAATTTAAAAACTCCAGAATGTCAACCCAATTTTGCTAATCTGGCTATAATAACATGAACATATAATACAATTTGTAACAAAGAGTGTTAAGAAGCCCCAAAGTACAGATAAAATGAGCTTTAAGAAAAAATTCAGATGGCAATGTAAGAACATGCTACTACATATGGGATATACATTAAGAAAACACTTTTCTTTAAAATGTTTCATGTACTAAGAGACATTTTCTGTGATATGACTGCCTTAAATGTGCATGGTTTATGAGCATTTCAATAGTCTTGCTTAAATGATAACATATTCACAAAATAAAATATTAATTGCTTAGCAAACTTAGATCTTCTTGATGCAAAATAAGCAGGTTTTAAAAAATTATTTCTAATATTTCCAAGAATCAAAGGAAGATCCAATTTCAGTATACATGTTTATGGTCACTTGGTACATAAAGAACAATATGAATGTGAGCAAAGGGTCAGATACTGCAAAACACACAACTTAGAGTTAAAGATAATGAATTTCTAACTTTAGAGCAAGACAGTTATGTGAACAAGTTTTTTAATACCTCAGTCTTATATGCCAGAATCTTGAAGTTGAAAGAAGAATCTAAGTCAATCTTGCCAACCACCAACCTAATGCCCAGCCATCAATAGGAATTTGAAGCTCAACTGTCTCAATGGTTAAGCAAGTGACATCAGTATATAAAAGTGTACAAT